>NW_024962234.1:255000-459065 GCF_018350215.1 Panthera leo
GCTGACATTACTGACTTTTTTCTAGATGTTCTTTCCTGCTTTTTCAAGGGTTCTTTGACCATATGTTTGGGGGTCCATTTCTGGGTTCTCTATTCTGTTCCATTAATCTGTGTGTTTGCTTTTGTGCCAGTATTACACTGTTTTGATGATTTCCACTTTGGGGTCTTTTGAGGTTCCATACAAGTTTTAGGATTGTTTGTTCTAGCTCTGTCAAGAACACTGGTGGTATTTTGATAGAGATTGCACTGAATGTGTAGATAACTTTAGGTGGTATTGGTGTTTTAACAATATATATCTTCCAATCAATGAACATGAAATGTTTTCCCATTTCTTGGTGACTTCTTCATTTTCTTTCATAAGATTGCTGTAGTTTTCAGCATACATATCTTTTACCTTCTTGGTTACATTTATTCCTAGGTATCTTATGGGTTGTTTTTTGGGTTTTTTTTTTTTTTTTTGCATTTGTAAAAGTGATTTATTCCTTTATTTCTCTTTCCGCTGCTTCATTATTAGTGTGTAGAAAAGAAACCAATTTTTATACATATTTTATATCCTGTGATTTAGCTGAATTCACATATTAATTCTAACAAATTTTTGCTTTCGTGTTTTCTATATGGAGCATCATGTCATTTGCAAAGAGTGAAAGTTTGACTTCTTTTTTTGCTAAATTGTGTGCCTTTTAATTGTTTGTTGTTTTATTGCTGGGGCTAGGACTTCAGGTACTATGTTGAACAACAGTGGCAAGATGGGACATCCCTGTCATATTCCTGACCTTATGTGGGGAATAAGCTTAGGAATCCTCCAGGCTTACACCAGTGGGTTAACAAGGCATGAAGAAGTACAGTGCCATAGGATGCTCACACGAGTTTGGGTAAATAAGAGTAGCACCCAAGAATACGGAGGTGCAAAGTCACCAAGAATAAGGAAGGGCCAGGGCTCCCAGAATAGAGAGGGAGGGGAAAAGTCCCCAGGATAGAATAGAGAGGGGCCAGAGGCCCCAAAATAGAGAGGGAGGGGAAAAGACCCTGGAACAGAGAGGGGGAGTAAAGGCCCCCAATACAAAGGTATATGAGGTAAGCAAGATTAGGCGTTCAGGGTGGAAGTGCCCCCAATTTGGTACTATAGCAGAAATTTGCTCTCACAGGAGGAAAAGACCAAGTTAGGTAAACAGGAAATTTGGGCTATAGACTGCTGTGCTGCAGGAGAAGCAGCCCAGAGGCAAAGTGATTAAAAAATAAAAGGTGCCTTGTTAACCCTGAGGATGTTTCCCCTATCTGTCTTATCCCCTAGGCTAGCTAAAATAAACAGACATAGCGCCTCCTGTCTGCCATTAACAACCATCTGTTCATCTGCCTGGCACCTGCATTTTGTTTTATATTGACCCAAACCCCAAAGACCGTATATCTTCAAAACTCCCTTTCCCCTCACATTCCCAAGTTAATAGTCATAGTTTCATTGTGTCTTTCCACATGCCCATCACATTTGTAAGCCTTCTGATCTTAATAAATATAGGGAAGGACCCTTATTCAGGACCTCTTGTCTTTTCCCAGACATTAGCCATTTCTCACTTTTCATCCTGCATCCCACTTTCTTGCTAGACAAGAGAGAACTTTAGACATAGAGTCTACGACACACAGACGGGATAGAAGGAAATGGTGACTATGGGCAAACATAGGCAATGAGCTGATGTGGCCAGGCAGTGCGACACAAGGACTGCAGGATGTCGCAGAGTGGTTTAGGAGCTCTGAGAAAAAAAACAATGCACCAGGTACAGTCTCTACCTGACAAGGCAAGGGATAAAGCAAAACTATATTACGATTTGCTTCTGTGGAACTTTTTGAGAGATCTCCCATGGGAACCACTCTCCCCCTGACTCCCTAGAGCCTGAACAAAAGCACTATATTCGAATAGTTCAGTCACTAGGAGCAGGGATGACTCTAAATTATAAGGACTCTGCTTAAATTATTGCTATTGAACAAGGAACTTATGATCTTGATGTGTGGGAATGAATACAGAAAACATTAAAGGCCAGGCATTCTCGCTCTGGAAAGCAGTGTGGAGGTTCCTCAGAAAATTAAAAATAGACCTACCCTATGACCCAGCAATAGCACTGCTAGGAATTTATCCAAGGGATACAGGAGTACTGATGCATAGGGGCACCTGTACCCCAATGTTTATAGCGGCACTCTCAACAATAGCCAAATTATGGAAAGAGCCTAAATGTCCATCAACTGATGAATGGATAAAGAAATTGTGGTTTATATACAAAATGGAATACTACGTGGCAATGAGAAAAAATGAAATATGGCCTTTTGTAGCAACATGGATGGAACTGGAGAGTGTGATGCTAAGTGAAATAAGCCATACAGAGAAAGACAGATACCATATGGTTTCACTCTTATGTGGATCCTGAGAAACATAACAGAAACCCATGGGGAGGGGAAGGAAAAAAAAAAAAAAAAAGAGGTTAGAGTGGGAGAGAGCCAAAGCATTAGAGACTGTTAAAAACTGAGAACAAACTGAGGGTTGATGGGGGGTGGGAGGGAGGGCAGGGTGGGTGATGGGTATTGAGGAGGGCACCTTTTGGGATGAGCACTGGGTGTTGTATGGAAACCAATTTGACAGTAAATTTCATATATTAAAAAAAAAATAAAAAAAAATAAAAAAAAAAATTAAAAAAAAAATTAATAAAGGCCAGGCATTCTATAGGGGCTAATATCCCCCTAAAGCAATCCTTACCTGGTCCATCATCCACACTGCCCTTTCCTCCTTAAGTTCAGATGGTGTATGTAAAGACATAGTTATCTAAAAAAGAGGAGAAAGGTCAGTCAGACTGTGCCTCTGGCGCCTCTACAGCAAAAAGATACTCCCTCTCCTCAAAAGGGTGGGGCCATATTGAGCCTCTAAAAACCTAACCGACCAGCTCTGATAAAGTCCTTACCCTGATGCAAAAGTACATTAAAATATCCCTTAAGGCCAGTAAATTCCAGCTGTTTCCTATTGTCAGGAAAAATGGACAGTATGTCCATGAAAGCCTGCCCTTCAAAACAGTAAAAAACATTACAGAAAGCAGTTCAACTATAGGGCCTGAATAGCCCTTTAACAATCCGTATTTTAGAAAACATTTGTGGCACTTATTCCATGTGTCCCTGGGACTGGGGCTCTCTCATGAACATCATACTGACCCTGGCCCAATATGCTGTCTTTGCTCAGGAATTTCATGATGCTTGTGTGGCTCATGCTCTTCAGAACTTTGCTGCTGCTCTTCCAGTGTCTTTTGAGCAACTGTCTGACATGGGTCAGTATATACAACCAAGACAACGAGCCCAGCTTCCAATCATTGTCAGTAAAACAAGGAGTTGAAATAGTGTGGTGTGTTTTACACACTGCATCCCCAATTTAGGAGACTCTAACTCTCACACTGTTTCTCCCTATACACTCTGGTTACCGTAATTATATGTCAGGGCTTCTGCCTCATTCATTCACTGGATTAATAACTATGATGATAAGAGCCAATTGTCTCTGGCTAGTCTACCTCAGGATAGAGATCTTAAGGAATATCCCCAAGCAGCTGCTGAAACTAGTAGAATAGTTTGTTTGGGGGAACTTCTCTGTCTTCTCTGGCCTGACATGGATTGCCTAATCCACTAGTGGAAAACAAAACAAAACAAATAATACAAAACAAAACAAAACAAAACTCAGTATCCACTCATCTGTCTGAGCTGACAGGCTTTAGGATCATGTGAACTCTTCTCTGCCCTCTGCACCTTTGTCTGCCTTCAGGCCTCTTGGCCACCCCTCACCTTTTCTGCCCTCCTTCCCATCCTCCCATTTCTGCACCACATGGGGTGTGGCTAACATATCTGGCTCTTCAGTATCTCAGACATCAGCTCCTCCTCCCTATGCTGTCAAAAGACAAAAATACACCCTCTTAAACTTTAAATTTTCTCACTGACTCCATGGAAAAAAGTTAACAGTGGTAAACTTTTAAGGGGACACAGATAAAATATTATTAAGATAGGCATGTCTTTTAAATTATTAAAGTTTATTCTACTAAGGTTGACATTAATGCAATTTCTAAAGTACACTGGTATAAGGCTGAAATTCTGCTTTTCCCTCTGTTCAAAAAAACAAAGTTTTCTTGAACTGTTCTGCTCTTGATAAGACAATGTAAACAAATGTTTTGGTTTTGTTTTTGTTTTTCTCTTTTGTATGTCAGAAAAACAAAGCTTTCGGTTTCATCTTTACCAGGTCTTTGATTGCTTAAGTTAAAACTTCTCAATGTTAAAGGAGCTAGATTTTGCTAACAACTATATAATGGTATACATTCACCTTTAGGATCTTTTATTGTTGTGTTGGTTGGATAAATAAAGTTTTAAGATTTGTAATGATCTCTAATCTTACATAGGATGTCCTTCATAATGACTTCCTAAGGTTTTAACAAACTTTCCAGGATTTAAATGGTAAATAAAATATATTCGGTGTTTAAACTAATTTAAGTGTGTTGGATCTGTGTTTAAAGTTAATAGTATTAAATATAAAACTTTATTCTACTAAGGTTTACCAAAGGTCAAATAGCTCATGTTATATCTGTTCCAATTTGGTAACAAAAGAATAACTTCAAGTAATGGTTAACTTTGTTTGCCTCATAGTTTTCACCGGTAATTGTTAATGTAGCTTTTTTAGGTCTTTGGTAACCTAAATGTTAAAGTTTTGCTTGCATGATAAATTTGGGATAAATTCACTGGACATCTAAACAGATAAAAAAACTAAAGCACTAATTGCCAAATGTAAGTCTGTGTTTTGACTTGTGGCAAAAAAAAGTAAGGATATTTAAAATTGTTAAAAAAACATGTTTATGCTAATGGATTCATAAGTCTACCACATAAAAAATTTTCTATTGTAACAGATAATTCACAACTGGTCACTACATAGTTTTCACTGGAGACTAAGATTTCTAAGACTTAAAATTCTGCTAAATGTAGTTAAACTAATAAAACTAACAACAACAACTGTATGTGGAAGAGTAGGAGACATAAAAAAAGATATGAGAAATGGAAATATTTTTTTTTGTTGAAAGTAAAAGAAAGTAATTTTGTCCTTAACAAGACGGGTTATTTGGAGAAAAATGGCTTGTGACAAAATCTAAATGCAAAGAAGAGTGGTAGAAGGGTGGTGGGGAAAAAAATCTTTAAAAAATTTTATGTGTGGTCATGACGCACTAAGGTTAAAATAAATAGATTTTTAAAGTACACTGTGTCAAGATTAAAATTTCTCCTCCTTGGATCCAAAGGCTGGGAAAATGATAGCAACACTCTTGCTGCCAGCCTCCAAATCCTCCACGTTTGCGTGTTCCTGTTCAGCAGGGGAATGGATGCCTCTGCCATGTGAGGGATGGAATATCTATGAAGGGCTTTTACTAAGGTTCATGGGAGCCATTTTCCTAAACTCAGCCCACTGTAAGGCAAAAATGGATATCCGCGTGGCTAAAACATATTTATGTGGGCAATGTTGAGAAAGGCAGGGAAATAGACCTTGATTTTGGCCCTTTCGCCCCCTCCCTCAATGGCCAATGACCAATATGCAAGTTATTGCTGAACCAAAATACAATTAGTGCATCCTACGACAACCACAAAAACAAACAAAAACAGAACGAAACAAAACAAAAGCAAAACAAAAAACAAAAACACTACTGCTAATGGTAATAAATAAATGAGTGAATAGGTAAATAAACACATAAATAAATACATAAATAAATATAATTTTAACAAAAAGAGTAAAACAACAGGACCACACACCCTTTTATGTTATTTTACCTAAGCCTTGGTTGGAGTTACCCATTCCTTATAGTCCACAAGGCCAAGCAATTATAAAATGAGCACGTAATAAGCTCAAACACGTGTTAACAAAAACAAAAACAAAAACAAAAACAAAAAGGGGGAGATACCCCCGGCTGTCTGCATGACAACCTCAGCTCCTTCTTGCTATGATGACTCTTAACTTTTTAAGTCTTAATCCTCAAGGACTGATGCAGCTGAGTGACATTCTTCAAAACAAGATAAACCCTCTCACCCTACGGTGCTACGCAAAACCGCTGAAGGGGGGCCCACACGGACTGGGCCCACTAAACTTCTCAGCTGGGGTTGAGGGTACACTTGTGTTCTTTCAGATTCTGGACATTTGTGGATTCCTTCTTGTTTGGTAAAGCCTTACCATGGCATCACGGAGATCCCCGGGATAGCTTCCAACGAACCAGGACATCCAGAGCATGCCTCTGAGTGAGCGGCCACCGGCCCCTTTTGCAATATGGAAGAAGCCTCTTCGTGAACTCCTCATCCTGAAGCCACTCCACAAACGTAAGTCCTTGCCCCTGACATAACACGAGGAACACTTAAATGCCGCCTAACCAGGCCGGCATCCTCTTACAAAACAATGATATTGCGTATACCCCTAATTCACATCTGATGGCCATGATTTCTGTCTTTAACAAAAATTCAGTGTGTGTAAGCCTGATTCTTCTCCTTGCCCTCTTTTGTCCAGGCCAAGTTCATTATTCAAGTTGGGGCTCATCTCCTTAAGCCACGTATATTTGATAGCCTAACACTCCTAGACTGGGCTATTCTTATTAGCAATGACGACAGAGTTCATAGATGGAGCCAATCTTAACCTGCCCTTCCAAATAGAACAAGAGCGTTGGCTTTATATGCCAAGACCTTCACGGTGACTTCCTCCAGCACCTCCTATGCGTGTTACTAAACTTAGCAACTTACCTGCTTGCCTTAGACTAAAAATCAACTGGCTTTTACATGTACAGCCCCAAATTTCTACCAGGCCAGACGATTTTACCTTTTTCTCGGTCACAAGCTTTGATATACCTCAAAAAAACAAGCATATCTCGCACTCCTAATGTTATAGCTTGCTCTAGTCTCAAGTATTCAGACCACCCCTGGAATAATATTCCTTGGACAACCTGTTATGGAGAGACTGAGCATAATCTTCACTGGGGTAACTGGGCTATTATTGACAGGGGTCCTAGAGGACATCTTGAAACACAATATTCTAATAACACCACATCCTTTGGCCAGCCTAGTAAGGAGAATATTTTTTGAAAAGATGGAGACTTGTCTGGCCCTATAATTTCTGCACATAAAGGGAAATTAAAAGGACCTTGGCCTGTTAATCTTTGGAAACTAGGCCTCCCCTTCTTCACTCGTACTATTAACCAATGGTGAAATTTATGTAAAGCGACATGGCAACCTAACTTGGGCCTCTCTGCACAATGACCAAATTGCGTGGACAACTATTCGTGTCCCTTTTCCCTACATTCTCTTTGCTACCTCCCCTTTGCAGATCCAACAACTAGGAAATACTGATAATATCTCTACCTCTCAGGGCTGGTTTATGTCCTGCATAAGTAATGATAACATCATCCAATTTAAACACCTCCTTCTTATGAGTACTTAGTGCATCTCAGCCTGGGTTCCTGTTAATAGCTCTGAACCCTATATGCATCCTTCAGGACTAGGCATGCCTTCCAAGCTTATTGGACACTGGCACTCTGCCGTAAGGCAAAAAAGGTTTGTTGGCCTGTTAATCATGGGCATCCTAGCAGCAGTAGGCATTATCACCTCTGCACTACAGTGGGAGTCACCCTGCATCATACTATCCAGACAGCCCATGTCCTTAATAAATGCATGGTCAATGCTACCAAAGCATTTATAAGCCAGACTTCCATTGATAGACACTTCTGGCCCACCTGGAAGCTCTTGAGGCTGCAGTGAAATTTATTGGAACAAGACAGGAGGCCTGGTTCCTCCACTCTAAACTGCCCTGTGACCCTAGCTACCAGAATATATGCATGACTGGAATTCCTTATAATCACTCCCAAGCTTGGGATGCTGTCCAGACACATCCTCGCAGTATCTTTTCTTCCCACCTCTCTGACAATATAAAAGATTTAGATATGACTTTGTTCCAAAAGCTACAATTTGCAAAGGATCTGCTTACAAATAAATGGGCGGATTCCTGGGAAACGTGGCACGACCTAAATCCTTTCTCACTTAAGGCTAGCACCCATCTCAAATTCTGGGTAACTTTAGGAAGTGGAATGCTTTTACCATTGTGCAGAATCACCCTCCAAGCCATCCAAAAGCCAAAAAAAAATTTAAAAAGACAAGGAACTCATCATGACGGATTGTCTTCAAACATGAAACTAAAAGAACTCCCCCCCCCCAAAAAAACCCCACAAAACCAAAAACCCAAAAGCAAAAAACAATAAGGGGGGACAGTGGAGAACCCTGGGCTTATACCAATGAGTTAACAAGGCACAAAGAAGTACAAAGCCATAGGATGCTCACATCTGAGTTTGGGTAAACAGGATTAGCAGCCAAGAATAGGAGGTACAAAGGCACAAAGAATAGAGAGGGTCAAAAAACAAGAGACAAGAAGGAAAAAGAAGCAAACAGAAAAGCATGATTCAAAACAAAGATAAAATATCTTTATTTATTCAAAATATCTACATTTATTCAAAATAAACATAAAATGAAACGACAAAAAACAAATCAGAAACTATGAGACTGATTCCACTAGGAAGAAACAAAAAAGAAGGAGGAGGGAGGAGGAGGGAGAGGAGGAGGAGGAGGACGAGGAGGAGGAGGGAAGGAGGAGGAGGAGGAGGAGGAGGAGGAGGAGGAGGAGGAGGGAAGAAGGAGGAGGAGGAGGAGGAGGAGGAGGAGCAGGAACAGGAGGTGGAGGAGCAGGAATAGGAGAAGGAGGAGGAGGAGGGAAGAAGGAGGAGGAGGAGGAGGAGGGAAGAAGGAGGAGGAGGAGGACGAGAAGGAGCAGGAATAGGGTGGAGGAGCAGGAACAGGAGGTGGAGGAGCAGGAATAGGACGAGGAGGAGCAGGAATAGGACGAGGAGGAGGAGGAGGAGGAGGAGGAGGAGGAGGAGGAGGAGGAGGAGGAGGAGGAGGAGGAGGAGGAAGAGGAGGAGGAAAAATAAGGTGAAGAAAAAGAGTTATTTGTTGGTGCCCAGAGAATGGTGCGTTTGCTGGTCTGGAAAGAGGCTGGTTGCATAATCACAGCGTCAGTCTTTACTCCAGTTAATTAGCAGCTGCCAAGCATGGAGGAATGGAGTTTGGGGTAAGCAGGTCTTTTCTACTCTGGGGGCTGCTATGCTGCTCTCTGGAGTCCCAGAGTGTTGGTGTTGGGACAAATGGCATGACTCCAGTCTCTCATGGCCATACTGGAGATCTCAGCTGCACTGTTCAGGCAGCCCTTGCAGAAGAGCAAGGGCCATCAGCTTGCCTTGTGCCCCAAATATCCTGAGACTTCTCCCTGGTACACACTGCTAAGATGTAAAGCCGTGTCTTAAAGGACCTGGCACTGTGCAGATCTTCTTTCCTCCTCTGGAGTAGAACTTCTCCACCTGTTGCAAGGCCTTTGTCTGGCGCTGGCAGGGTCTTTTGTCCTTGGGGAGGCAATAAACCCTCCTCCAAAAGTAGTCCAGAAAGGGGATCGTTCTCTCCCAGTGTGCCCCAGAGATTGCTACACCATACATTACCCCCTTTTCCCCGTGAGAACTCTCCACAGCTACAGTCTGGAGAAAGTTGTGCATGTCCAGAAACTCAGGGTTTAAGCTCCATATCCTATTTGCAAAAGAGAGATGCTCAGTACCTTTACTTCCCAATTGGTGGCCCAGAGAAGTTTTCCTCTTGTGCTTATTTGATGCTGCACTATCTCAACCCTTCTCTCTTTCTCTCCCTTTTGTCTCTCCATGGAAGGGATTCCCTCCCCTCATGGTTCCACCACTTTCTTCCCCCAACTCACATCATGCACCTTGCTTCTGCCAAGCTGTCTCCCTCCAGCCGTGGAAATCCTTCTGCCACTCTGCAGATCAATTTTCCGAGTGTTCTGAATAATCTGACCTCAATCCAGCTGCGTGTGAAGCCCAGGATCCCCCTCCTTGTCTCTCATCTTAACTTAATATCAGCGTAGTACATTTTAGCTTCATCCATTGAAAATTGCTTCATCATTGCAAATGGAAAGATTTCATTATTTTCAATGGCTGAGAAATCTCACTATGCATGTATATGTATACATACTACCTATGTACACTACATCATTTTTAATCAGTCATCTGTTGATGAACATGAAGATGTTGATGAACATCTGTTGATGAATAGCTCCATAGTTTAGCTATTGGTGATATAACTTGGGGGTGCACGTACCCCTTTGAATCTGTATTATTGTATCCTTTGCGATAAGAATATGCTGCAGCAGAGAGCAAAGGGGTCACTGCCTGTGCTCTCCTCCAGGATTTTGATGCTTTCCTGTCTCACATTTAGATCTTTGATCCATTTCAAATTTATTTTTGTGTATCATGTAGGGAAATAGTCCAGTTTTATTCTTCTGCATGTCACTGTCCAGTTTTCCGAGCATCATTTGTTGAAGAAACTGCTTACCCGCCGCCCCCCTCCCACCCCACCCCACCCCACCCCCGCCAATGGATAGTCTTTCCTGCTTTTTGGAAGATTATTTGGCCATACATTTGTCAGTCAATTTCTGGGTTCTCTATTCTGTTCCATTGATCTATGTGTCTGTTTTTGCACTATTACCATTCTGTCTTGAAGACTACAACTTTCAGATATAGCTTGATGTCTGAAATCATGATCCTCAAGCTTTTTTTTTTTTTTCTATTTCAGAATTGCTTTGGGTATTCAGAGTTTTTGTGCTTCAATGCAAATTTTAGGAATGTTTGATATAGTTCTGTGAAGAATGCTGGTAAGGGATTGCATTAAATGTGTAATTACTTGAGGTAGTCTCAACATTTTAACAATGTTTGTTCTTCCAACCCGTGAACATGACATGCTTTTCCATTTCTTTGTATCCCCTTCAATTTCTTTCATAAACGTTCTACAGTTTTAGAGTACAGATTTTTACCTCTTTAGTTAGGTTCTTTCCTAGATGTCTTATTGGTTTTGGTACTAATAAATTGGATAGCTTCCTTGGTTTCTCTTTCTGCTACTTTGTAATTGGTGTATACAAATGCAAGTGATTTTGGGCCCCTGAGAGGCTCGGTCGGTTGGGCATGTGACTTTGGCTCAGGTCATGATCTCACGGTTTGCGAGTTCGAGCCCCCATCAGGCTCTGTGCTGACAGCTTGGAGCCTGGAGCCTGCTTTGGATTCTGTGTCTCCCTCTCTCTCTGATCCTCCCCTGCTCACACTCTGTCTCTCTGTCCCCAAAACAAATAAATGTTAAAAATCTTTAAAATTTTTTTTAATGTTTATTTATTATTGAGAGACAGAGAGAGAGACAGAGCATGAGCTTGGGAGGGGCAGAGACAGGAGAAGACACAGAATCCAAAGCAGGCTCCAGTCTCCGAGCTGTCAGCACAGAGCCCGACGCGGGGCTCGAACCCACAAAGTGCGAGATCGTGACCTGAGCTGAAGCCGGACGCTTAACTGACTGAGCCACCCAGGCACCCCAATGTTAAAAAAGTGTTTAAATTAAAAAAAATGCAACTGATTTATATCAGTTGACCTTATATCCTGTGATTTTGCTGAATTTTCATGTATTAGTTCTAGCTACGTTTTCATGGAGTCATTGGGTTTTCCATGTAAGGTATCAGATCATCTGCAAATAGTGACAGACTATTTGTATGTCTTCCTTGCCAATTTGTATGTCCTTTTAAAGGTTTTGTTGTCTGATTGCTGAGGCTAAGACTTCCAATACGGTATCAGATAGTAATATCTGATAGTAGTGTCAGAGTGGGCATTCTTGTCTTATTTCTTGATCAACAGGGCAAAGGCTTTCAACTTTTCCCCATTGAGGATGATAATACTGTGGGCCCATCATATCTGGTCTTTATGATGTTGAGGTATGTTATGTGTCTATTCTGTGTCTATTTTTTTTTTTTTGTGGCAGTTTTTATCAAGAATGAATGCTGTATTTTGTCAAAGGCTTCTCCTGGATGTACTGTGAGGATCATATGGTCTTATCCTTTCTTTTATTAATGTGGTGTATCACACTGATTTGCATATGTTGAACCAGCCCTGCAGCCCAGGAATAAATCCCACTGATCTTGGTGAGTAATTCTGTTAATGTGTTGTTGGCTCCAGTTTGCTAGAATCTTGTTGAGAATTTTTGCAACTAGTTTCATCAGGGATATTGGCCTGTAATTCCTTCTTAGTGGGATCTTCGCCTGGTTTGGGAATCAAGGTAATGTTGGCTTCATACAATGAATCAGGAAGCTCTCCTTCCATTTCTATTTTTGGGACAGTTTGAGAAGAATAGGTATTAACTGTGTTTTTTTAACTGGCTGGTAGAATTCCCCTGGGAAATCTTCTGGCCCACCACTCTTATTTGTTGGGAGATTTTTGATAACTGATTCAATTTCTGCACTAGTCACGGGCCTGTTCAAATTTTCTATTTCTTCCTGTTGAGTTTTGCTAGTGTGTGATTTTCTAGGAATGTTTTTTTTTATTTCTTCCAGATTGCCCAGTTTGTTGGCATATAATTTTTCATAGTGTTGTAACTTTTTTTTTTTCCTGTGGCATTGGTTGTCACCTCTCCTCTTTCATATGTGCTCTTGCCTATTTGGATGCTTTCTCTTTTCTGTTTGACAAGACTGACTAGGGATTTATTAATTTTGTTTATTCTTTCAAAGAGCGAGCATTTAGTTTAAACGGTCTGTTCGACTGTTTGTTGTTGTTCCAGTTTCCACATCCTGTATTTATGCTCTAATTTTTCCCTTCTTCTGCGGGTTTTGCTGTTTATTTTATATAGCTCCTTTAGGTGTAAGGTTAGGTTGTGTATTTGGGATCTTTCTTGCTTCTTGAGTGAGGCTCAAATTGCAACATACTCTTCTCCTAGACCTGCTTTTGCTGCCTCACAAAGGCTTTTATTTCATCACAAAGGGGTTCCATTTCATCCCAAAGAGTTTTCATTTTCATTTGCTTCCATGTATGTTTAAAAAAAAAAAAAAACTGCTTTAAGTTCCTGGTTAACCCGGTCATTCTTTACAAACTTTTTTTTCATGTTTATTTATTTTGAGAAAGATAGAGACCCAGCATGAGCAGGGGAGGGTCAGAGAGAGGGAGACACAGAACCTGAAGCATGCTCCAGGCTCTGAGCTGTCAGCACAGAGCCCGACGCAGGGCTCAAACCCACAAATAGTGAGATCATGACCTGAGCTGAAGTTCGACGCCTAACAGACGGAGCCCCCCAGGCACTGCCACCCACCCTTCATTCTTTAGTAGGACGTTCTTTAACCTCCACATATTTGAGGAATTTCTTACTTTTCTCTTGTGATTATCTCCAAGTTTCATAGCTTTGTGACCCGGAAATGTGCATGGTATGATCATTTATCTTTGTGGAGGGCTGTTTTGTGACTCAGTATGTGATGCATTCTGGAGAATGTCCCATGTACACTTGAGAAGAATGTGAATTCTTCTGGTTTAGAACGACATAATCTGAATAGATCTGTTAAGGCCACCAGCCCAGCGTGTCATTCAAAGTCATTGTTTCCTTGTTGATTTTCCGCGTACTTGTTCTGTCCACGTCTGTAAGAGTAAAATCCCCTACTATTATTGTGTTATTATCAAGGACTTTGTTTATTTTGTGATTTATTGACTTATACACTTGGGTTCTTTCAAGTTGGCAGCATAAATATTTACAAATGTTATACAGACCACTTACTTCTGATACAGTGTCCTTCTTCATGTCTTCTTACAGACTTTGTTTTAAAAGTTAGTTTGTCTGGGTGTGCCAGGGTGGCTCTGTGGGTTAAGCGGCCAACTTTGGTTCAAGTCATGATCTGACGGTTGGTGAGTCCAAGCCCAGTGTCAGGCTTTGTGCTGAAATCTAAGAGCTGGAAGCCTGCTTCAGATCCTGTGTCTCCCTTTATCTCTGTCCCTTTCCCACTCACACTCTATCGCTCTCTATCAAAAAAGGAATCAACATTAAAAAAAAGTAAGACCTAGTTTGTCTGATACACGTGCGGCTGCTCTAGCTTTCTTTTTGTGATAGATGGTTCTCCATCCACTTACTTTCAATTTGCAGGTGTACTTAGGTCTAAAATGAGTCTTTTGCTGGCACATAGGGATAGATCTCGTTTTTATATACATTCTTCACCCTGTGTCCTTTGAGCGGAGCAATTTAGTCCACTAATATTCAGAGTGCTTGTTGAAAGATATGAATTTAGTGCTATTGTGTTACCTGTAGATTTTGTGTTTGTGGTGATGTTCTCTAGTTCTTGGTAGTCTTTGTTTCTTTGGGCTTTTTGGGGGTTTTTTGCCTCCACTTGTAGAGTCCCCTTAAAATTTTTTGCAGGATTGATTTAGTGGTCACAAACTTGTTTAGTTTTTGTTGGTCTGGGAAAGTCTCTCTCTCTCCATCTATTCTGAATAACAGCCTTGCTGGATATGGAATTTTTTGGCTGAATATTTTTTTCCCATTCAGCACATTGAATATTTTCTGTAACTCCCTTCAGGTCTTCCAAGTTTCAGTGGACAGGTTTGCTACCTCCCTTTTGTGTCTACCCTTGTAGAGTAAGGGCCTTTTGTCCCTAGCTGCTCTTTGTAATTTGCAAGTTTCACTGTGTTATATCATGGTGTTGACCTGTTTTTGTTGATTTTGAGGTGAGTTCTCTGTGCCTTTTGTACTTGAATGTTTGCTTTTCTCCCCAGATTAGAGAAGTTTTCAGCTACGATTTGTTCAAACAATATTTCTCTTCTGCTTTTTGCTCGTCTTCTGGAAGCCTTATTATTTGGATTTTCTTTTTTTTTTTCATATTATGGAATCACTAATTTCTCCACGTCTCCCCTAGTGATCTAATAATTTTCGTTTCTTTCTCTTTGTTCGCCTTCATTATTTTCCATAACTTTATTTTCTATATTTTCTGTTTTCTTCTCTGCTTCTTCAGTACTCATTGTGTATCCAGTGGGTTTTGGACCTCAGTGATAGCATTTTTTTTTTTTAAGTCTCGGGCTGACCAGTTTTTATGACTTTGATCTCCAAAGCAAGGGTTTCTTTCATGTCTTCCATATATTTTTTCAAGCCCAGCTAGTAGTCTTCTGACTGTTGTTCTAAATTCTTGTTCAGATGATGCATTGTTCATATCTGTTTTGAGCAAATCCCTGGTCTTGATTTGATCTTGACCCTTATCTTGTGGAGAATTTCTTCAGCTTGTTATTTTGGCTAAGTTTCTGTCTTTTGCATGTTTTGAAAGGTTGTTATGTTTTCTGCCCCTGGGAGTACTACTGTGTTAAAAAAAAGGGTCATAAACGGTCCAGGTCCTGGCACTTCAGGTTGTATTTCAGGTGCATGCTGTGTGCACTGTCCTGTTGTGTTTGGCTTCTCTTTCCCACTGGTTACTCCTCTGCAGAGCTCCTCCTTGCTTTTAGAGCTGAGTGTTTGAACTTTAAACCAGGTGTGCTTTGATTTGTTTGTTGAAGTAAGCCTGGGGAAAAGAGAAAAAAAAAAAAAACTTTATACCAAAAAAAGAGGAAAGGAAAGTAACGACAACAAAAAAATCAAATAGAGAATCAAAATCTATATGCCTGATTCTAAAGGGGAAAAAAAAGATTTAAAAAAGAAAAAGAAAGAAGAAAAAAAATCTGATGCAGAGAGAGAAAGAGAGAGAGAGCAAGCAAGGGAAGAGAGAGAAGGAAATAAAAAAGAAATTATGAGCCTGATTCCAAAAGAGAAAGAAAAAAAAAAAAAGAAAGAAAAATAAATTAAAAAATAAATCAAACCTGGTCCTATTTCCACCTAAACTTTCCACCTAAACTTTAAGTGTTGTTTTAAACACTGGATCTTCAGTACACTCGGTTTATGGGGGGCGCTGTCTGTGCTGGGCTTTTGGAAGACCAGCCCACTTCCTTGGCTCAGATGAAGTCCTGACCCAGAAAATATGCACTTTCAGGCACAGGGGGGCAGAGTTTGTGTTGAGCTGGTCCTTCCTCCTTTGGGGACTGTTTATTGCTCTCCGAAGTCCCACTGCATGGGTGTTGGGAGGAAATGGCGCCACCCCAATCTCTCTTCCCTGGACTGGGGATCTCACACCCCTGTTGTTCAGGCAGCCCTCATAGAATAGTGATGGCAGACAGCTCACCCTGCACCACAATTCTCCTGTGTTTTATCTTTGGTGGGTAGCTGGGATTCAAAACCCAAAGTCTTAAAAAACTGGGCACGTGCAGACCCTTCTCCGGAGTAGAGCCTTCTCCGGAGTAGAGCCTCTCCACACTGTATCTGATATCCTTTGTGCCTGAAAAGCACTCCCATGCCTGCAGAGAGCACCAAATCTATGAGGCAGAACAGCTAACAGCAGCAAAGTTGATATTCCCTCTGGGTGCACTTCTCTCCCTTGCTGACGAAAAGCCTTCGGCTGGCACCTGCGGGGTCTTTTGTCCTTGAAGAGGTAACAGACCCTGCTCCAAAAGTACTCCCGGAAGGGCACTGTTCCCTCCCCGTGCACCCTGGAGATCTCTACACCACCCTACGCCCTCTGGGGCCAGCCCCCACCTGTCCGGGAGTGCACCTCACATACGCTCCCCAGAGAAAGTCATGCATTTCCCAAACCTTGGAGTTTGAGCTCCAAATGCTGATTGAAACACACACACACACACACACACACACACACACACACACACACACACACAGCAACCCTCAGAACCTCTGGCTCTCCAGTCTGTGGTCCAGAGAGAGGTTGTCCCCTTGTGTGAAATGATCCCACACTTTCTCTATCCCTGTTTCTCTGTCTCCCTTTTGTCTCCACAAAAATGGCTCACTCTCCTCCACAGCTCTGCCATTTTTCTCTCCCCCAATCCGCTTCCACGCACCTCGATCCTGCCAAGCTGTCTTCTTCCAACTGTGGAGATCCTTCTGCCTCTCCACAGATGGATTTCCTGTGTGTTGCAAGTGATCCGACCTTAATCCAGTTGTGTTTGAGGGACAAGGAAAGCCCAGAGTCCCCCTACTTCCCCACCATCTTAACTCTTCCTCTAATCCTTGAGGGAGTGAATTCCTAAAAGGGACAGCTGAATAAGTTCTGGGGTGGGTTGGAGATTCACCATGATTAAATCTAATTCCCACGGAGAATGGGAAGAAGAGTATTGGTGACTTGGCAACATGTGTTACTTTTCCCTGTAAATTTTGAGATTTTACCTGGCTGAGTGGAAACGCAGTTGTGTGGCCCTGGCTCTCAGTCTATGTCACAGTGTAGGAACAGAAGGGAGTATTCCAGAAGTTCAGAGTCCTGAAAGACTAGTTTTCACAGAAAGAACAGTTTTGTTGCCTTTGAACATGTGTTTATTCTGTTTTGTGAAATGAGCCACAACTGAATGAGGAAGTCATAAAGAAATACACAGTCACTGGTGAACACTACAATGCCAGTTGGGATAGCACTTCCATAAAACCCATGGGTTCTATCTTGACGGATGCAAAAGCCTGTCAATGCTGGTAGCTCTGGCTGAGCTTTCTCCCATCTATCCTTGGTGGAATTTTGATTTTTCTGCTATGTAGATTTAAGGGTAAATAAGAGCAGTGGACTGCAGAGATGGTGTGAATATATAAGAGCAGTGGACTGCAGAGATAGTGTGAATATATCAGACACGGCCCAGTTTTCGCAAATTAGAAGGTCATCTTCTAGTATTTTAGGGTGAGTCGGTGCTCTTTCACTGAGTACCAGGCACCTGCCAGCACAAGAAAGCTTTAGGCTCTGGTCAACTGCAAGAAATGATCACACTGCCCGGCTGCAGGTGATCATAAGTGCCCGGTAATCTGCCAATAATTGTGCCTGAAGCTGGGTAGGGGGTGGGGAGGAGGAGGGAAAGGGAATTCTATCAAAGCCTTTTTCTGACTTCTCCTTCAATAGATAAGAGGCTCTGGAACTTTCCTTGACAAATAAGGGCTAAATATTAAGTCTTCTCTTTATTTAATCTGGTCGTGTAAGTTTTATCTTGGAAAGTTAGGTCCCATTTTGACTCAAAGCATCTCCCAAAACCTTCAACACTAAGGAGAAACAGAATCACTGGACACATCCATATTTGCAAAGAAAAAAAGTAATACTATTTGCAAAAACATGCTTTTGTATCCAGTGTGGAAAGTACTAACGAACACAAGCATACATAAGTACACAAGAAACATTTCTATTAGACATAATAAATAAATTCTGGAAAGTGGCATTAAATAGGATCAACACATTAAAAACTAATTGCATTTTTATAAATTAGAAATAAATAGTCCAAAAATGGAATTAAGAAAACATTCCATTTACAGGAGCAGCAAAAAGAATAAAATATATAGGAATGTATTTAACCAAAGATGTGCAAGATTTGTACATTGAAACTATAAAATATTGTTGAAAGAAATTTTAAAAGGACCTTAAAACAAGTACAAAGACTTCTGTGCTCATGTATGAAAGGACTGAAGACTGCTCATTAACAGGTGGCCTACAGATGATCCAAACAGATCTGCCACTTCAAAGCAATCCCTTTCAAAGCATCTCTTGGCTTTTTGTTGTTGTGTTTTGTTTTGTTTTGTTTTTAACCTGTGCTTATTTTGTTTTCCTAGAAACGCACAGGGGGATTCTAAAATTCACACGGACTTACAAGGGACCCATAAAACCAAATCAATCTTGAAACCATACGACTTATACTTCCAAATTTCAAAATGTACGACAAAATCAAATAGAGTATGGTAACGGCGTATAAATACACATAGAGAGATCAATAATAAAATTTAGAGACAGAAATAAACAGTCACACATATGGTTAGAAGGAATGTCAAAACCACTTAATGGGGGAAAATAGTCTCTTCCACAAATGGTGCTAGGATGAGTTATCAACAAATAAAAGTATGAAGTTGGACTCCATGATACACCATATACGAAAACTATTAAAAACGGTGTAAGTTCATGAACATAAGAATTTAAACTCGAAAACTTTTCAGAGAAAACATAGCCATAAATCACCATATTCTAGGACTGGGCAGTGGTTTCTGAGATATGAGATCAAAGTACAAGTGCAAAATAAAATTTACGTGCAAATAAGTTAACTGGGTTTCATCAATAGCAAAAACCTTTGTGGGGTGTTACTGTGCACCGAAGAAAAAGTTCTCAGACACTTAGACTGAGTGAACATGCAGGGCTGCCTCAGCCAGCGAAAACAGTAGCTGCGGCTAACTGCACATAGCTTTTATTTCTTATTTTATCAGATACGAGTATTAAAGAGTACCAAAGTATAGGACGAGAAAACAAAGGATCGTCTGATGTTTATGTGAAAAACACGCAGGGAGTACGTGCATCTCCAATGAGTGCCAGCAAGTTACAACCAATTTTGTACCTAACTATCCTTTGGGGGATCATGGGGCTCTATTCTGATAATGCTATCGCATCCAAGAGCCTTGAGACCAGAACACTGCTGACGTTTCAGCAATTCCCCATTTACCCTTCAGGACTTAGAATACATTCGCTAGAAATAACTCAACAGTGGAGCAAAAGAAATCATGAAGAAAGTGCAAAGGTAACTCACAGAATGGAGGAAAATATTTGTAAACCCTATCTGATATGGGCTTATATCCGGCATGTGTGCATAAGTCTCACATCTCCACGATAAAAGACAACCCATTTTTAAAATGGCAAAAGATCTTAAGAGACCCTTCCTCCAGAAGGCCAGCCAATAAGCACAGGAGAAGATGATAAATATCATTAAACATGTGGAAGCACAAGTCAAAAGTATAACAGGGTACCACTGGATGTCTATAATCAGACGAATGAATACTAGGAAGATGTTGGTGAGAATGTGGATGAATATGTCGCCTAGTGGGAACATAAAATTGTGCAACTGCTGTGGAAAACACTTTTGTCACTTCCTTAATAAGTTAAACATATAACTACTATATAATCCAGCAATTTCCTTCTTAAGTATACACCCAAAAGAACTGAAAACAGATGGTCACACAAATATTTGTACAGAAATGTCCATGGCAGCCCTATTCACAATTGACAAAAATTGAAAACAATACAAATATTCATCCACAGATGAATGGATAGAGAATATGTGGTAAATCCAAGGAATATAATGAGCCCTAGAAAGAATGAAGAACTCATGGATACTACAATCTTGAAGTCAAAAGAAATCAATTGCTAGGGTGAAGGGAAAATGTGAGGTGGTTGTTAGTGAGCATGGTGCGTGTGCGTGTGCGTGTGTGTGTGTGTGTGTGTGTGCGTGTGTGTGTGTGAAGGTGACAAAAATATTTTGGATTTATATAGTAATGATCACACACCTTTATGGATATGATAAAAATTACCAATTGCATACTTAAAAATGGGAGAATTTGATGTAGTGAATTATACCTTTTTTAAAAAGTCTTAATTCTTGGAGCTCTGATTGTATGAGATGGAAACATGTATCAAATGTATCAGGAACCCTCAGAGCAACATTTCATATTAACAACAACAAAGGAAAGCTATTCAGCAAACCAAGTTTATTGTAAATGTAATCAATGAAACAGATGATGGACACAGTAGAATTTATTCAGGAAATACTAAAGGCCAACTATTTGCGGAGCTTTGTTCTGGAAGCCCGGGTTGGTCAGCAATCCCTCAACAAGACAAGAGCCCTATCTCCCAATAAGCTGTAACTGGTAAATGACAGTCAAAGTTCTGCTGGCAGGGCAGGCTCTGGGCAAGTGTTGGAGAGCAGACAAATCATGAAAGCCAACAGTCTTCCACTTTTTGAGAAGTGTGAGGACACCTTAGGTTAATCCAACTAAAACACAAGTGTATGGCTGCCTTCACTCAACGCTGATCTATTATTACATTCCCAAACACTGGAATACCTCTTAAGTTCTTCGGATACCTTCCATAAGCAGGACCTTTTCCTCGGAAAACTACAAATCCCAGAAGGCTGCCGGCGCAGCCCAGTGGGCACGCTCACTTTTTCAGAGCCCCGAATTACGCTGTGGGCTTGGGAGCTACAGCGACGCAGCTTGCTCGGAGTGCCAGTTCCAGTTCGATCCGGAGGCTCTACCCCGGACTTGGCAACGCCTCACGGCCTTTACTGAAACTTTGGCCCCAAAGAGCGACAGCGTAGCCTTTAACATTCCCCATCCTGCCCGACTTCCTCCCCTCTAAGGACAACCTCCTCCGGTCACGTGAAATACCTCTCGTGCGTGACTGGTTGCCGAGGTACAGAACCTAAAAGCTACGTTTTGGAAGCTTCCGTGCTGCTGGTTAAATGGCACATTTTGGCTGCTTGCGTCAATCCTTCGCGACTCAGGTGAAACTGGTAGTGCTGAAAGAGGCACCCACCATCCTCAGTTAGGTCACTGGGGGAAATGCCTGGCTTGCCACCGACTACAAGGTAAAAGGTGAGGAAGAATACTGTTTTTTACGTGTTGGCTGTTAGCGCTTGTTTGGTAACCTTTGCCACGAGACGAACATTTGGCTTTGTTTCCTCCCGGGCGATGACCGTGGGAGCGAGTGTGTGTTTTTACCTGTGTGTAGGACTAAATGGGGTGGGGAAGACCGCTAGGGCTTGGGGGCGCTTGGCTGAGAAGGAAGGGCAGGGGGCGCAGCCCTATCTGAAGGCCAGGTGCGGGTGAGCCAGGTGTGACAGCCACGTGCGAATGTCGCTGCGGGGGCCTTGGAGCCTGGTGATCTTGCTCCCAGTGCTCCCCGCGCTGGGCACCACAGTCGGGAGACGGGACTGAGGTCAGTAGCTAGCCCTGGGGCTTTGGTGGGTGCACAGAGTTGCTCTGGATGCGCCCTGGCGGAACTAGCGAGCTATTGCGTAGTTCGGTAATGGCGCGGAGGCGCTGGCTACGCTGCGTCTCCTTTTCCTGCTCTGCCTTTCCTTTCCGCCGCCACACAGGCTGGTCCGTTGCTGTGAAGTAGCTGGTATGGGCGCGTGGTTCCTGAACCTTGGCTCTTGGCATCGCCCGTTTGGCGACACGCGGGGGCAGCGATGCCGAGGTGATGCCAGAGGACTTCAGTCCGACACAATTGGGCAGGATCGTCGTGTAACAACTTGTCTTTCTAACTTACGTTTTTCTTCCTTTCTCTCTTTTTTTTCTGTGCTTTGAGTGGCTTACCCCTGCCTGGCCTTTGCTGTCTCAATGTGGGACACATTCTAGAAAATTTCCGTTATTTTACTTACGGCAAGGAGTTTTCACTCCCTGGATACAAAAAAGTGGAGACCTCCTTAAGAATGGGAGAATCCACTAGTTCTGCGATCGGTTTGTAGAATCGGGGAACGGTCACGCGACGCCTGCGGATGCGCTCCTTAACGGTATGCTGTTTTCGGTATGCTGTTTTCGCAGCCCTGTTGCCGAGAATTGCAGACGAGGGCTTTGGAAATCCCGTTTCTTTTCCCATCACTTGAACATGTTAAAACATTCACTCCTGTATGAAATCATGAAATAATATTTTTCTAACATGTTTAATGAATTTCAGAAGGTCAAGTTTATAATTGAGCAAAGTGTCAAGAACTAGCTTTTTGGGGTCTGTTTCCAATGTTAGGTATTTTCAGGTATCAGTACAATGGGTTGCTAACTTCTCAGGGTCCACCCGACCCCGCCCCCAACTTCTCACTCTCCACACAAGAAAGATGTGCAGGAAAGATCCAGTATGTGCAGCACTGAAAGCGAAGTCGCAGATTCGAGCTAGAAATTCAAAATTGTCACTTTGTGTGGCAGTGATTTTAGAGATCCTTCCCCCAGGGAGAACTCTGATTAAAATTGTAACATAAGTTCTGCTTTATGCTCCTTCGGATGAGGATAGAAAGTGGTTGGATTAGGAACAGGGGTTTATTCAATTAGTGTTTTTAATGACCAGATTAGAAAGGTTAAGGTAATGACCCTTTGTGTTAATAGTTGGACATGAATAGTCTGAAAATGATAGCGTCTCAGCGGATTCATTTTTGTCTACCAACTGTACAGTTCTCTGCTTATGCTTTTCTGGGCATTTTTCTAGTTTTGATTTCTCATTTAACTGGGATTGAAACGTTAACAGGATAAGGTATTCATTTTGAATTTCTTTTCTTTCTTTTCTTTTTCTTTCTTTTCTTTTTCTTTCTTTTCTTTTCTTTTCTTTTCTTTTCTTTTCTTTTCTTTTCTTTTCTTTTCTTTTCTTTCTTTTCATTTCAAGTTGGGTGAATATCTGCTATCTGCAGAAGTCACTTTTAGGTACATTCTTTAATTTTTAAACTTTCTCACTGACTTGGGAAAAAAAATACTTCTCAAGGTAAACCTCTTTTCCTCTTTTTTCCCCTATATTTTCAGGAAGCAGAAATAATGTGTAATTATTCGGTTATTTTTTAAATTTGGGGCAGTTAAAACACAAGTGACTCCCTTGTTCCTCTGTTGAGACGATGGCTTTGATTGGGTTCTGTTATTACACAGTTACCTGTTTTTCCCTTGTTGTGTTTATCAGTGCTTATATATTTTGGGGTTCTGTTGGATGTATGTAAAGTTGTAATTGTTAATTTTTGTGGATTGACATTTTTGTCAAAATATGATGCTTTTGCCTTTTGTAACAATTTTTGCCTGAAAGCCGATTCTCATTTTAGCATTGCCCCTCTACCTTTCCTTTAGTTACTGTTTTTATGAAGTATCCTTTCCCCATGCTTTCATTTTCATACTGTTTGTGTCCTTGTATCTGAGTCTATTGTAGAAGACGGTTAGTTGGACTCTTCATTTTTAAAATCCATGTGTCGTACTTGGCCCCTTAATTAGAGAGTTTACTCCATTTACATTGAACGTAATTACTAACCGGGATGAATTTACTTCTGCTAACTATTTATTTATTTATTTATTTATTTATTTATTTATTTATTTATTTATGTATGTATGTATTTATTTATTTCTGCGTTTTATTATTTATTTATTTATTTATTTATTTATTTATTTCTGCTATTTTTTGTTTGGTATGAGTCTTTTTTCCTTCTGTTACTGCCTTCTTCTGTGTTTGTGTTTTTTTGTAGTGTAGAATTTTTTTTCCTCATTTCTTTTTGTGTATATTGGTTAGTTTTATAGTTGTTTTCTGGGTATTACAATTGGCCCCTTCAGTTTATAACGAATGAATTTGACTTACTACCAAGTTTGTTTCAGTAGTATACTGAAAGTCTGTTCATATACAGTTTTGCCATCTTCTTTGTTGTATTGTCTTAGATTACATCTTTATAGATGAAACATTTTTATTTTTGTTTGTAGTGTGTCTTTTAATCACCTAGGGGAAAAAAGAAGTTAAGAACAAAAATACAGTAATACTGGCTTTTGTGTTTATCTTACGTAGGTACCTTTAGTAGTTTATTGTTTTGTATGGCTTTGAGTTGATGTGTACTATCCTTTCATTTCTGTCTCATTTTCAAATGTCTCAAATCTGATCTTCATTTTCATTTTTTGTAGTGTGGGTCTGGTAATAAAGTATTCTCTCCTTCTCTTTTGCTTTGAATTTATTATCTCATTTACTTTTATTGAAGTGTGGTTGATGTACAATATTATATTATTTTCAGGCATACAGCATACTGATTCAGCATATTAATACATTATGAAATGATCGACAAACACAATTGCTCCACTTACCATTTGTCACCACCCCCCCAGCTTTTGTTTGTCTGGAGATGTTTAATGCCCTCTTTTGTTTTGAAGGACAGACTTTGAATTTATCGTATCTTAAGTTTGTTGAGCTCCTTGTATGTGTAGATTAATAGTTTTTATCAGATACGAGAAATTTTTTCACTTCTTATTGTCTCTTAGTGGCTGTTATTTTCTTCAAATATTTTTTTCTGCTCTTCTGTATTCACTTCCTCTTTAACTCCCATCATGTGTGTGCTGGTATGCCTACAGGTCTCTTAAGCATGTTGATTCTTTTCATTCTTCTTTCTCACACTTTTTCGTACGGTTTCTCACACTGTACCATTTCAGTTGACCTGACTTCCAGTGTACTGATTTTACTGCCTGCTAAAAACTCTGCTGTTGAATCTCTTTTTCATGAGTTTTTCATTTCAGTTACTGTACTTTTTGGGTCTGGAATTTCTGTTTGTGGTTCTTTTTCTGACTTTTATTTACTGATGCTGTTATTTTGTACATACATTGTTTTCCCGATTTAGCACTTTGTCCATATAAATTTTATTTTATTTTTTTTATGTTTATTTTTGAGAGAGAGAGAGAGAGAGAGAGAGAGGGAGAGAGAGAGAGACAGACAGACCATGAGCAGGGCAGAGGCAGAGAGAAGGAGACTCAGAATCTGAAGCAGGCTCCAGACACCGAGGAGTCAGCCCAGAACCTGACGCGGGGCTTGAACCCATGACCTGAGGTCATGACCTGAGCTGAAGCTGGCCGCTCGACTGACTGAGCCACCCAAGCACCCCACACATTTTATTATTTTTAAAACGTTCTCAGTAACATATTTACACCAGCAGGTAATTCAAAACATGCATGTAATTAGTTCAACACCAAGGTTTCCTAAGGGACATTTTCTCTTACTTTGTTTTATTCCTGTGATTTGCCCATAGTTCCGTGTTTCTTTGCACACACTATAATTTTTTGTTGGCAACTAAGTGTGGCGAATGTTACTATCAAACAAAAGCAAATTCTGATTTGGTAAGAAGACACCTTATTTAAAGAGACCGGTGCAATATGGAGAACATTCTGATTGTAGAAATCTGAAAGTATCTCAGTCAGAGAGTGGCTTTTCTTTTATTGGGAGGGTAAGCAAGATTAGTAAAAACTTTTTCAGGGGAAATGAGCAAGCAAAGAAAGTGAGCATGTGGCATGATGGGCTGTGTGTCTCAGCTCTTACTTGGGGTGACTTCTTAATAGGGGGAATAATCTGTATTTTAGTGCTTACTCATGGGTAAGCCTGAAATTAGGGGTGTGTGGAATGGAAAGAAGGCTGACTAAACTTTGGTCAAGAGAAGGCAGTGAGTAAGAAATGCGCAGTTGTGAGTACTGAACTGTGGATACCAGAATCTTTCCCCCACTAGCTAGGGTTCTTGCTGCTTGTGATAGATTATAGTTGTTTGTTCAGTTAACTTTTTATGGTTTCTTTATGGAGAGCTGTTTTGCAAAAATAATATATACTTTGTATGGTCTTGGAAGTCATCTGTTTTAGATAATGATATGAAAGATACTTCCTTGAAAGCTGGGAGTGACAAAAACAAAAACCAAACTCAGTCTTTACAAGTGGGTTTCATTTAGGGAACTCCGTTAACGCTTGGCTAGGCCATTTAAAACTTGCCTTAGCGCATACTTCCTCCTTGAACACAGCAAGATGTAAAACCTTAGGATCTTTAAGGTCTTTTCTGAGCATATCCTGCTCTTA
Source organism: Panthera leo (assembly GCF_018350215.1). NCBI lineage: Eukaryota > Metazoa > Chordata > Mammalia > Carnivora > Felidae > Panthera > Panthera leo. The sequence continues at coordinate 281,329 of NW_024962234.1, forward strand.
CATATGTCTGGGCTTCTGGATTCTCTGGTATACCTGGAGGCTTTTCAAAGCTCTGTTCCGTCTATCTTTCTTCTCCAACCTTCTCATTTTTAGGTTGTTTGCCTTACCTGTTATTCTTAGCCCAGAATGGTGGCTGTGGCTGTTACTACAGCTTTGGCACTCGGAGGCTATACCAGCCCAAGGGAGTTCGTTTTGAGAGTAGCAGAATAAAGGCTCCTTTGGAGCCACTGTATGGGTCAAAACCCATCATCAGTGCTCTTAAGAACAAGGTTTCTATTAGCCACTCTGCCACCGGCAGACGACACCAGGAATGCTAGCCGCTTTCAAGCTGTGGTTAGTGTATGTTAGGCAGGTAATTATAAAGTCACTCTGTCCTCTTACAGATGTGCAGTAGCTGCTTTCTTCATTTAGCCCTCCCCTGGTGGGTGTGTTGATTATATTCCAGACTTCTAAGGAAAAAAAAAAAAAAAGGGAATTTGGACAGTTTTGGGGAGCTTAATCATTGCCTTAGTGTAGGAATGGTTTTATGGAAAACCTGCCTCATTATTTTCAGTCATGTCCCTCCCTCTTGCATAAGCTTAATTTTGTAAGGTGGTGGTATCCAGATAACACACTTAGTTAATTTTTTTTTTTTTTAACTTGGTTAGGTGAAATAGCTCCTAATGAATTATCTATAGTTAGCATACAATTGTGATTGTCTAGAGTTATCTGTAGACTATCTAGAATTGATACATAATTGTATAATTGACAGTGCAAATGACAGACCTTGCTTCAGGGACGCTTGTTGTTTATGTAAAGTAGAGTTTAAAGTAATGTCCCAAATAAATTCCTTTTCCTCCTTTTTCTTCTTACCTCTCCTTTTCCCCATGGTCCCAATATGATTATAAGTACCTTTCAGATAATCAAATGGGTGTGACTGTATTTAAAACATCTAAAGCATATACCAATTTAACGTTGGTATTCAGCAGCATTAAAGAGAGTAGATACAGATACTAGGTGACCTTTAGTATCCATTCAGACCCAGAGATTATACTTTTGTGGTTTTATCCATGTCCTAGTTGAATTTATGTTGGTAGTTACGACCGTGTAAATTCTGCTCTTTGATGGAAAAGATTTACCAGATAACCAATGTGGTCTCCCTGTGCTACCACAATACTTTTGTTAATGTTTATGGTCTTGGGAATTGATTTTAATTCTGTTTCCAGAATGCCCCTCCCGTCTTCCCACTTTCCACCGCTTAACCTGCTGTAAGCAATATTTACTTGTTATGATGACATTTTTTCTACTTCTGTAAGGTAGACTGGTGTGGTGGGGAATAAGAGCTTCTAGAATTTATGCCATAGAACATCATTTCTTCTTTAAGAAATGTTGTTGTGTTAACATGTGGTAAGAGAAAAAAATTTCTGAAACCTGTGGGTATATTATCCTGCAGAAGGAACTCCCCACTTATGATTAAGTAGTGTGCTGAGATGGGGAGATTGTTCTGGATTATTTGGGTAGGTGGGCTCGGTGTAAACACAAGCATCCTTATAATAGGAAAACAGGAGTGTGAGACTCAGAGAAGGAGATGTGGGCAGGTATCAGAGAGAGATCTGAAGAATCTGCTGCAGACTTTGAAGGTGGAGAAAGGAGTGGTCTCTAGAACTTGGAAAAGGTGTGAAAACAATCTCCTTGAGAGCCTCGAGAAGGAGGCCTGAGAGCTTCTGATCTTCATAACTGTAAGATGATAAATGTGAATTTTTAATGCATTAGGTTGATAGTAACTTGTTAACAACAGTAATAAGAAGCTAACATAGCATGCATCTTACAGAATTCCTCATTCACAAATTATTACAGTAGTTCCGCAGTGGGCCAGCAGTTTATATTCATCATAGCAAATTTTCTCACAACTCTATAAGGTAGGTACTGTCCATCCAGTTTACAGATGAGGTAACAAGTGTTTAGCTCTCACCATGGCTGCACAGGATGTGGTAAGTGCTATGTTAAAATATCGGGCTCTTTTGGCTCTAAGACCATTATCTGTTCCATATGTCTCATGCTCTCTCTTATTAGCACAGTCCTCAGTTGTTAAGGGTACAAAGGGCAAAGCCTTCTTGCTGAGTGTGAGCAAATGTTGGTGGCAAGTAAATGAGTAATAGTTTTACTAAATGAAAATAAATTTAATTAAGGGTGGGATGTGATTAGGAAGTGTCAGAAATCTCGTGAGATCTAGAGACCAGGTGGATTGTGAACCGTCTAGGCTTCATACCTGTGGTTTCACTCATCTGAGCCCCACCTGGACGTTAGATACAGATTTGGAGGTATGGGTGCACTGGAATTCTCGGAAAAAGCACCTCAAAGTGTAACTTAGGTAAATTACAGGTTGACCATTGTTTGAAGTGTGAAGTAGAGAGACCCATTCATTGTAAGTTCTGTTGAAGAAAGTCCACAATTGTGTGTTAACAAATGCTAAAGTGGTCTGGGACAGTAGGACAAATAAAAAAAGCATTGATGTTTCAAAATGGCATGATGATTGGTCCACATGGAGCTGGAGAAAGGTGGCTTCAGAAAATTGGGACACAGATGATGCACTTGGCTAACCCATAAGAGTAGAGGACCATCTTATATTTTAGGACTCTCTGGCTTTAAAGATGCTAGTTGTGTGACTCAACCCCTGCCACTCTGCAAAATAGGTCAGGTCCAAGCATATTTCAGTGGACGTTAAAATCTTTGGATTCCTGATTATTTGGCTGCCGATATCAATGTAGATTTGTACCTGTATCTCTCAGAGTACAAATAGTCATTGAATTATATATAGTTAGAGCTAGAAGTGGTTTTTAGCTCATCGTAGTTTTATAGACAAAACAGCCACAGGTATGAAATCTGAAATATATAACCCTCTGTGATTGTTTTAAAAGGCAAAGTACTTAGTCTAATATATACTGTCATTTTAGAATTCGTCTATAAGGAATCTACTAGTATGTATACTACTAGCATGGAGATTATAAAACTAGAAACTCTGTACGACCCTTTTCATAACAGACCGTTTGCCAAACTATTTTGGTCAATTTTGGCTTCTTCAGTGCTGCAGAAAATTAGATTTCTTCATCCCTATATTTAGCACTTATATTTCTTCTCCCAGATGCTTTGCCTGCCAGCAGGAAGTATTTGTAGTAACTCCTACGAAGTTATTTTGTCCATGTATTATTGCCTACCAGAGCTCAATTACCACTTTCAGGAGAACTTACTCTTCAGGATGTGATAGGTCATAATGATAATGCATTTTTATTTGTCCATATCTTTGGTTCTTGTACACGGACAGACTTCTTAAAATTGCTCATCACCGAGACTGTTCATTATACCTGCCTGGAAAGGATTTCTGAGTATTGAATGAGGGATTATACCACTGTTCCAGATGGTTTAATCAGAGCAGTGAAGAGCAAGGGGAAATGCTTAGGATTCACTTTTCCTCACCTCCTATTTGGATTATCCTGGCTTGGTAATGCCAGTCACTTAAAAAAATAAATATAACTTACTTACAAGTTACAGTTGACCAAGAAGGAAGTGGTTGGTCCTGTTGTCCCACGTAGTGCCAGGGCATTTTCCCTAAAATTGGATTTGCCAGATCATTTGTAAGGTACAAATTCTTCTTAGATTATGTTTTTATTTCTGCCATCTTCTTGTGTGTGTCCTTATTTACACCTGAGGGCGGCAGTTCTTAATTTCTTCGGCCTAAGGAGTTATCTAAATATTACTTAATTTTATTTTTAAAACTCCTTAAAAAGCACCAAGGACTCCAGTTTGGAGTCTACAGTGCTACCAAAAAATTTTAATGGGTCCTGTGAAAACCCAATGCTGTATTTCATGGTTCAGATGGATCCTATACCTTTCAGTCATCTCGTAATGCATTGTCATGTGGTCACTGACGTACATTCTTCTTCCAAATGTTGTTATCCAATATTAGGCAATCATACTTGCTGATATCATTATCCCTCTCAGCAGAAAAGCCATTATGTACTGGGAAGCTGCTGGAGTCATGGTGACCGACTGAAATTATCCAAAATTCTGATTTGCGTTTGAAAGTTTGAAGTCTTCCCATTGCGACAAATTCTGTTGTTTATCCTGACGGGCTTATTTCATTCATTTTCTAGAAAATATCGGGCAGATACCCAAACCTGAAAAATCATGGTAACTAGAAACTGTGGAGGGCCAGAGATTTTACTTTACTTGCAAACTGATAACTTGGCAGTATTTTATGAATACGGGGAGAAACCTCGAGACAAAAGAAGAGTTTTTTACAATTGCATTTACCTGAGGGCCCGCATGCACGCACCTGTCTCCTGAGCCTGGTGGTGTAAAGAGAAGCAGATGATGTTTGCATTTCAGAAGAGTAATGCTAGGTTTAGGGGATCTGACTCGTTAATAATGGGCAGTGTGGTGGGAGGAACAGTGCCTGCTCAAGGACGCCCATGTCTTCAGCAGGACTCATGAATGACCTCATTGTCCAAAGGGACTTGGCAAAGATGCGGCGGCATAGATTAGGATATTGAGGGAGTCTTCGGATGGGCCCAGTGAAACTGCTAGGATCCTTGCAAAGGAAAGACGGGGAGAGGAGTCGGTGGTGAGGTGGCGGGGGTGGGGGGGTGGGGGGGGTGGGGGTGGGGGGAGGGGGGCGGGAGGAGGCATTATGTATGAGGCTTAACTTGCTATTACTGGCTTTGAACATGCAAAAAAGGTCCACGAGCCAAAGAACACAGGTAGCCCCCAGAAAAGACAAGGGAATGGATTCTCCCACAGAGCCTCAAGAAGGGATATAAGATAATAAATGAGCCACTGAGTTTGTGGCCCTTTGTTACAGCAGCAACTGGAAACATAGGCAGTAAGCAAATCTGCCCATTGCTTTAGAAGTCAATGCCATTCTTATTTTTTTCCCCAGGGCATCCTTGAAAAGATAGTCTGAAACAAAGACAGGAGGTGTGTCGTGTCTCTGCCCACAAGAGAGGCAGAAACACTGTCATAGGCTCTGGTGAATCTTCTGTTGGGTGCCCATTGGCCACACTTGTTCAGTCTGACCAGCATAGCCCAGGACCAGATTTTTCCAGTCTGTCTCATAGGATACTATCAACAGGACTCCAAGCATGAGGAAGAGCCCAAGTGGCAGGATTAACTTCGACCCTGCCCTGCTGTAACTGGCTGAGGAAGTCTCACAGACCGTCAGAAAGCCAGATGGCTTTCTTCCGTGGGGCCCGGTGTTGACCTTTCCACTGGCCTGAGGCATGGCAAGATACACTCACAAGTGGTCCGCAAGAAAGAGGTCTAGGGCAATTTTGTCATCATTAATAACTCTGGCCAGGGAGTTGAGACTCCCTTGAAGCCATTCGTTGATCATTTCAACTAAATTTGTGGACAGATTTCAGACTGCCTTTGGTTCGTGAATGACTTCCATTGTGGGGATAAAACTACCTGCGCTGTGGGCATAAACCCACCTACGTGTGGAGTTAGTTGTTCTCGGGTGGGTTCCTGCAAGGAACCAAAGCTAGCGTCATTTTGGAGAGCACTTCACAGTTGTCTGAGGGCTACATGAGTACTAGTGGTATTTAAACACTTCAACACTTGATGATCTGTTATGACTTAAACACTTGGTGATCCATTATGACCACCGCTAAGATAGACGACGCTTGAGGGACACAAATTAGTGCACAACTTCCATGAAAGACGAGGCACACATGGTACCTTTGGAAAGAAAGTGTTGTTTATGATTTTGGAGCTTCCCAGGGAGGACTTCAATCAGTGTCCCCAAGTGGCACAAGTTCAGAGTGCTTGACAGCATAACTCCCTAGAGAGCCGGTGAGTCTTAGAGTTTGCAGGTAAGTAATTGAATTATATCCCCTTTTTGAATGGCCTGCCTGAGGCCAGTCCATGCAGTTTGTCCTTCTGTCCATGACATCGGGAGGGTGGCATTTTTCTGCCCCTGGAATGAGCTGGTGATGCCTAAGAGGAATGAAGGCAGGGCAGACACTCAGTGAGGTACACATGTATTTTATTTGGGAGGTGCAGGTTCGGGGACATCCCCTGCTAGCTACATCCATTTAAATTGCAGTCAAATTGTCATGAGCTGTCTGGCTGGAAGGCACATTCAGCAGTGTGTCCAGTCCAAGGAGCTCTTCCTTCCCCCCCACCCCCAGCACCCCTTCGCCTAACCCGTTCCTGCCTCAGTGCGTACATTTTGGTAACTGCCGCAAAAATATCTCCGGTATTTCCAGGAGATACATCTTTACCTTTTGTCCGGTCATCCCCTACTTGTGGCAGTCCTTTTGTCCAGAAAGGTTAGGTACTTCAGGGCTGAGGTAAGTTGTATAAACGGCACAGAGATGCATTCTCTCCTCTTTGACCGGTGTGGACTATCACCCTAGGGATATCCCTTGGGCATTGTACTCAACAATGTACGCCATCATCCTTGTGATCTAGGACCATGTCAGTCCCACAAGAGACTCCAGGTAGCTGATGCAACGTTTGAGTCCTCTAGGCCCCATTTGGTACCTGGAGGGTGTTCCCCCTGGGTGACTCGGTTTTACTGTCGGGGGAATGAGGCAAGCATCAGCCTAAGAATGCTATGGTCAGGATTCTTTGAATTTCTTCTGCCGCATTGGCCCCGATGATGATTACCCGGGAGGAGACAGAGGGGATGATCCCTTTCTGGGGGCAGCTGCATTCACTGGCCCAACTCGCATTTCCAAGGTGTGTAGATAAGGACAAGGTGGGGAGGTAATATTAGGAACCCAGCATGGAGCCCATTGTGGGGCTTGCACTCATGACCCTGAGATGAAGAAGACCTGCGCTGAGACCAGGAAGTTGGAGGCTTAACTGACTGAGCTACCCTGGCACCTGTTGGGAGTCTTGTTGAGATGGCTTTTGAGGGGCAGTCCTAACTCCCAGTAATACTACGTGCCTATGGATGATGGGGGAACGTGGGTGGTACAAGGGGTACCTGGACTGTCGCTGCATTCTTAGTGGGTCTTTGATAAGAGGTGTGCCACTGTCAGATCACAGGTCATCTGTAGGAGGTGATCACAGGATCGATTAGGGCAAGGGCTTCGTTGCTGTGGTGAGAGTCAGCTGATCAGAGTGGAGTGGCAACCCCACAACCTGAAAAGGAGGTAGCCGTGGGGTACCCGAGACCAGTAGCCCTGGCAATAGTTCAAAGGTCAGCGGTACTCAAACTTCCAGCAGGAGGTACACTCAGTGCCCTGTGTGCTGTGGCCTTCCCAATCTGGAGACAACTGGGTCAACTCTCAGCCTGTGTCACAAGCCTAGCATACAATGGTAACGTCTGCATCAGAAACAGAATGTTTTACTTTGTGCCCAGTCTACGATGGTGGTGTACATGTTGCCATGATCCGTGCAGTCGGTGAGCGTAATTCAGCCTGTAGCAAAGGCGGCAGTCCGGGTGGTGCAGGCTTGATCCGCAGCTTGCTTTCACTCTCACCATGGGCATCTACGTGAATAACCCAGATGATTCATTTAGTGGGTTTGATTGATTTCCCCATTTCGTGGTGCTAAAGAGGAGGTCCTTAATCTACCAGTCTGTCTTTTTTTTCTAAGTTGAAGACCAAGTAGTGAGCCGTAACAAGTCTTACCGGGGAGAGATAAGGTATAGGCCAGAGCAGCAGAGCAGCAGGAGTTACCTTGAATTCACTCCGCCTAACGCAGCAGCCATGTCCATTCTTGGTTCTTCATAATTTGTGCTGAGGCAAAACAGCGAGCACAGCCAGCTGCGGCCATTCGGCTTCATTGTAACCAGGTCACCGGGTAAACTGGAGATTTGGAGAGGAAACCGGAATTTGGAGAGCCCCTCTGAATCCCACTGGGCCAGTGGCTTTGCTTCAGGCAACAGACCTCCAGAATGACAGCAAACACTTCTTTGTGTAAAGTAGAGGTGGGACTTGGCTGACTAAGTCCTCGAGTCGGCCATTTCAGTTTGTTACATGAAACCTGTTGGGCTTTTCCTACATTGTTAGTCTTAAAAACTGAGTTCACCCACCCCGAAAGGAGAATATCAGGCCAGAGAGTCAGGAGAGCATCTTGGAATAAGTCTTCAGCGTTTGCAGGAGCCCAGGGACAAGATAATTGGTGCTTTTCAAAAGGATGCACCGGGTATGTGAGGTAGGCTTGCCCATTGCTTGCCTTATCACAGAGACTTGTAACATAAAGGAGTCATTAGGATTTGTGGACGCCAAAAGCACTTATTTGTGGGTTTCCCAAATGACAGAATCCCCACTGGCAGCATATTACGCTTTATATCCGATGTATACATGTATTTGTAGAGTAATCTGAAGCATACATTCAGATTAGGGCAGCGCAGTAACAGTACATTGAATAAGCCCATGGCTGATTGTCTCACTTCCTTGATCTGTGAAGTGTGCCCCAAATGCCATCGGTGGAACAGACTCAGATGGGGGCAGTGACTTCAGTAGCTGTTTCCAAACAGAGACATAAAAGTTTGAGTCCCTCTGTTGTCCACGGTACACCAGCATGCTGGGATGCATGCGTATGGCCTTTGGCTTCCGTTGGGGGATGGGGAATCCTTACTCCCGACCCTAGCCATCCTCCTCCTTAAGGTGGCTAAAGTCAGGGTACACAGGAAGAAATCAGAGGACGTGAAGAGGGAGAGGGTGGCCCCACATCAGTACACAAGACATGTTTCCACTTGCTTTTGAACGGCGTAGGCAGGCTGTTGATAACTTTGCTTTCACACGTTAGCTCTCACTTCTACATGAAGGCCAGGCGGATGCCAGAACTTTTGAAAAGCCTGTATCATCATCTCATTTCCCAGTTTCTCTCTCCTCTAGCTTTTCTCTCTCTCTCGCTTCCTTTTTCCTGATTGTTGTTCCATACACCCAGCCGCTGAAGTCAATACTTGTGGCTGGGATGTTTGTATCCAGAGCATCCTGGGAAGCTACCTCAGTCTTGGGACAGCTCTCCCCAAAGTAAAACAGAGGCAAACCTACGTACACGGTTCTCAGAGACCTGCCAGAAAGGGTTGACTGGGACCACGATCCTTTGAAAATAATGTCTGCGTTGTTCCCTCTGGCACTAAGAGTGTGGGCTGCCGCCTCCATGGTCACTGTTGACGTAGGGTATAGGGAATGGTTGGTGGGAAGTTTAAAATCCCACAGTGCTCTCTCCTGCTGCAAGACAGCTGCTTTTTCATTCGCTCAGCCTTCCGTTTGGGTTATAAGTTTTATTTTGTGTTTGTGTTGTAAGTTTTGAGAAGGTCCCAGAGTTCTGCAGAAGTTGATTCTGGTGGATTCTGCCAGCATGTTACTTGCTGGAGGGACAGAGCCTCGGGGTTTTCTATTCTACCATTATGGTAGTCCTTCCCAACTCTTTGCCTCCTTTGATTCTAACTGGCATTGCTATTTTGCAAACAACTGTGAAAGGAGGGGGGAAAAAAACTGTGAAATGATGATGGGCCCACTGATTGTACCACATACGAAAAGTACACAGTATGTTTAGACATGAGCAATGTAGGATGGAAAACTGTATTCTTATGCACTGCATAGTTCCCCTTCCTTCACTACAATTGATTTAGCCCCTTCCATGGCCCTTTTTAAAATTTCTTTTTCCCCCTCTTCATTCTTTCTAGCTTGTGAGTGGCACGATGGATGAATCTAGAATTTGCAGGCTAGGCGTAAAAGCAGATAGGTTGTGTGACTCTCAGTCGAACGATACTCTTCAGCACCAAGACTCAAATTGTGCTGGCGCAAGTAGCAGGCATTCCTTGCAAGAGGATGAAGACAGTAACTTTATAAGAAAGAACAGGAATTTGGTGAACCCAGTGTACTGCACGCAAGAGTCAAGAATGGAGCCTCCTGGGCCAGATGGTGGAAGAGATCCTTCTGATGATCAGCAAGATGCACAGTGCAACAGGAACAAAGGAAAAACCTTAGGTAATAATTTCTGCTCAGTGCTTGGACATTTTCACACGCTACTCATTTTACCTAGCCTTTCTGCAGCACAGGTAATGACAGAACATAGTCTGTTTTAAGTCTGTCTTAAGATGTGGTTAGGTGAAAACACACCTCTGTGTTCTTGGAACAGGTTGGCAGTTACAATCAGGATGAGAATATGACGAGGTAGGAAGCCTGGTCATAGGAATCACATTATTTCTCTGCAAATAATCAAGAATTGTTTTTTGGGGGAAAAAGTTTGTGGCCTTTGGGCAGCAGTGCTGTTGTTTTGCCCCATATTTAACCCTTTAAATGAATGGAGTGGAGTGGAGTGGAAATCTGACCAGTAATTACTGCGAGACCTCTGTATGTGCTCAGTTTATCTAAAAGACTCTTCACTAAAATTTGGAAACGGTATATGTTTTCTGTGGCTTAGAAGGCAGGCTCACAAGAATGCTTTTCAGGGTGTGCTTTCTCCCTCCTGCTCTGTTAGTTTGACAGGTTAGGGCTTAGAATGTGGTATGTTACATTTGAGGAATAAAATCTAAAACGCCTACTTGGCCTTACGGGTTGCTTCTCAATTTTTAAAATTCCTACTGTACGTAACGTTTACGTGGTTTGATTTGCATGAGTTCTGTACCTGCCTATAACTTGGAATTTTTAAAAATCCGCTTTTGAGCACCCTGTAGGACTTTAACATTACAGGAATATGAGAAGGATTTAAAATTCCTCGCCAACAAGACAGCTGTCTTCAGAACCCATCACTCCACCAATGTGTGTAAATTATAGCTTCAGGTTAAAATTGTTAAATAGTTTTAGATGGTTACAGTTTAAAACCTTCATACAATTAGAGTTTACATGGACGGTTACTTCTTACACATTCGGTAATTGTATTCCCTCTGTATTTGTCCTTGAACAGACTGAGAAATGGTTTCACTGCGGAAATTGTGTGTGCTGTCATAGCAGAGTATTTTTTGAAGTCAGCCTGTTCCTCCTCCTCTTTCCCATGCATAGTTGTTTGTAAAATATTAAAGTTATTTAACTTAATTTAAGTTATTAAATTTAAGACAACTATCAAAGTTGTCTTCAGATTTTTAAAATGAAACGTCCTACATACAAGAGGGAACAATTCAGAAAATAAAAAGGTACCTACCCGCAGGGTACAGGATGAGGCGTATCACTTAGTTTGAAGCACCCTTTGCTTGCCCCCACTTACCTCAGCTACCGCTTCTCCCTGGCACAGTTATTCTTCTCTGTTAAAAAAAAAATTTTTTTTTAACGTTTATTTATTTTTGACAGAGAGAGAGAGAGAGAGACAGAGCATGAGCAGGGGAGGGGCAGAGAGAGAGGGAGACACAGAATCCCAAGCAGGCTCCAGGCTCTGAGCTGTCAGCACAGAGCCCGACGCGGGGCTCGAACTCACGGACCGCGAGATCATGACCTGAGCCGAAGTCAGACGCTCAACCGACTGAGCCACCCAGGCGCCCCATCCCTGGCACAGTTATTAAAGTATCCTTGTAAAACTCCCCAAGGAAAGAGCTATTTTTTTTTTTTTTCACTTCTTTTTCTTGGCCCTAATCTTGATTAGCACCCAGAGTATCCTTGGTAAATCACCAGGAAACAGTCATTAAGTCACATTGGTCACTGGAAAAGGTGTGTGTCCCTGTGGATTATGTGCGCTTTAGGTAGTCTTAAACTTCCTTGAATACTTGTAGTTGGCTAGCAGAAAGCTTTTGAAGACATTCCGACCCTTTGTAGAATGTCTTAATTTGGAACCAGTGGCTAAGTTAGAGTACTTACACTTTCATTCAGTGGTGTTCTTACAGTGTCAGTGCCAAATAGCTGACCACTAGTAGTGTTAGTTATTAAGTGAAGCGATGTGGGGCAGGGAGGAGGCTGACCCCTTCTAATCAAGAATTTGAAAATAGTTTCACTGATTTCCTGGTGAGCCTGTATCTAATGTCCCCTTAAATCATAATCTGGATAGCTGAACATAATTTTTATGTAGAATTGACAGATTGGATTAATTTTATCCTTCTGGTACTTTTTTTTCCTCCATTCCTTTTGGACCATCAGGAAAAGAAGTGTTACTATTGATGCAAGCCTTAAACACTCTTTCAACTCCAGAGGAGAAGCTGGCAGCTCTCTGTAAGACATATGCTGATCTTGTGAGTATTAAGGGTGCAAAGCCCGTATAAAATATAACGAAAGGTGCATGTGCCTGATAAGCTTATGAGATGTGATTTTGATATGGTTTTAAATGTAAAGTTGTTTTTCATTACAAAATTGAGGGTAAGAATCTAATTCCTTGAGACTTAGGTTGATTGTATGGCCTCATTTTATGGTATGCTTAGATACAGCATTTTACTAGTCTCTGGGATGTGGAATAGCTTTCCTAAAACTCAGTCAGCTCTGGCATTCCTAGGTCAGCATTTCCCTCATACGTTTAGATGCCTGACAGTTGTGAGGATATGATTTTCTATATGTAGATTAAGCAATTGTAGAACCTGAAACACGGTTAGATTCAAAAGTGTTTAACCATTTGACTGAAGCTGAGTGTTGTGAAGTAGTGTAGTAAAACAGTACTATTTCTCAGGAAAATATTTCCTTAGCATCCACTATATGCCAGGCACTGTATTTTTATTTTTATTGTTATTTTTTTAATTTTCTATTTTTATTGCATCTTCCAAAGAAACTGACTTGTATAAAGAGTTTGTTCTGGTCTGTGGCCCATGTTATTTCAAGTAGCATTCACCTTGGGTATATGGAAACATTCTCAACAAGGAAACCCTGCCATCAGTTTAAAAGTGAAGAATGCAGGGGGGGGCGGGGGGGGCGGCGGTGCACCTGGGTGGCTCAGTCGGTTGGGCGTCTGACTTCAGCTCAGGTCATGATCTCACGGTCCGTGGGTTCGAGCCCCGCGTCGGGCTCTGTGCTGACAGCTCAGAGCCTGGAGTCTGCCTCGGGTTCTATGTCTCCCCCTCCCTCTGTCCCTCCCATGCTCGTGCTCTGTCTCTGTCTCTGTCTGTTTCTCACTAATACATACATGTTAAAAAAAAAAAAAAGTTAAAAAAAAGTGAAGAATGGGATAGGACATTTTGAAGAATCGTGGCAGGAATGTTTTAGAAGTGTTGGTTCCAAGGTAAATGCGGCAATTCTCGTGGGTTGTGAGGTGTCTATGTGAATTACCAGTGATGAATTTTGTCCATTCACATCTGTTTGAAAGCATCTGCTCTGTAGCATACACGTTACTCTTTTCTGAATAACTGACTCTAAGTATAGAGCTGGAACAGTTGTACTTACTACCGCTCCAAGTGGCACAAGTATACCCCACTTAGCAACCTGGCACCTTCTGAAAATTGTGGAGAAGCAGGAATGGCCTAGAGCGTCTCTGAATGGCCTACACACGGTCCAGATGCAAAGATGGCAGCAATCAGAGTTGTTGGGGATTGCCACGTCAGGAAAGGCAAGAGCTACACATCTGCTCTGGGAAACAGCCAGATGGAAGCTTCTGCTTCTGGTCCTACAGAACTGCATATATTTGCGTATTTTAAAATGTGTTACCTGGGGCTGTACTCCAATTAGTACAGATCTCAGTGCTCACTGAGATCCGCCTACATTGGGACCCCAACAGGTCTTGGCACACTGAACATGCGTGTTTATGAAGGGCAAAATAGGCCATTGACAATCCTGAAGGTTTGAGAGACAACCAAGACCTAGGGCATTGCTGAACTCCGCGGTTCCTCTTACCCAAGGCATCCCCTCAAAACTGGGAGGGGTGACTGCCTCAACTGTTGCATAGAAACAGACACAGGGAGTCCGGAAAAATGAAGAAAGAGTGGAGTGTGTTCCAACAGAAACACCAAGATACAACCTCGGGAAAACAAACAAACAAACAAACAAACAAACAAACAAAGCCTTAATGAAACAGAACAGGTAATTTCTCTGTTAAGTGTCCCAAGTGGTGGTCATGAAGGTGCTCACCAAACCTGAGAGAAGAATGGATGAGAACAGTGAGCGCTTTAACAAAGAGATCGAAAATACAAAAGAAAAGAAAAAAGAAAAAAAGCCAAAGAGAAGTGGTCGAGCAGTGGAATACAATTAACTGAACTGAAAAATACACCAGAGAGTTTCAACAGCAGACCAAGTGAGGTAGAAGAAAGGGTCGGTAAACTTTTTGGCAAAAGCAGTGGAGCTCACCATCAGAGAGCAAAGAGAAAATGGGAAAAAAGTGAAGATAGCTAAAGGGACTTACAGGACAACATCAAGTGGAGAACCAAGTGAGAAAGAGGAAGAAAATTTACTTAAAAAATAGCTGAAAACCCCCCCTAACCCGGGGAAGGAAACAGACCTTGAGATCCAGGAAGCACAGACCTTGAGATTCAGGAAGCACAGTTCCAAATATTATGAACCCAAAGACATCCACACTGAGACACACTGTACTTAAAACGTTAAAAGTTGAAGACAAAGATTATTATAAAGCAGCAAGGGAACAAAACCAAAACCAAAACCAAACCAACCCAATTTACATACAAGGGAACCCTGTTAGCCTATCAGCAGGTATTTCAGCAGAAACTGCAGGCCAGAGTCAGTGACATGATATACTCAAAGTTCTGAAAGGAAACAAACAGAACACTTGTGACTAACTAAGAATACCCACCAGGCTAACGCTGTTATTCAGAAGTGAAGGAGAGGTAAAGGATATCCTGGAGACGTGAAATCTAAAACTGTAAAAGGAAGTCCTTCAGACTGAAAAGAAAGGACACCAATCAGCAACACAACGTGGAAGTGTAAATCATACTGCTCACGGTGAAAGGCTATAAAGGCAGGAGCTTCATCACTTCAAACCTCGTTTGAAAGTTAAAAGGGAAAAGTGGTAAAACTAACCATAACTACAATAATCACGGAGAGAACACACACGATAGAAGGGTTTTTTTTTTGAATGTGCCATAACATCCCGAAACATGAGCAAAGAATTAAAATGTAGAGCTTTAGAATGCATCCTAACTTAAGCTGTTACAACACAAAATAGACACACACACACACACACACACACACACACACACACACACACACACGATGTCATGCGGGAGCCTCTTGGTAATCACAAGACAAAAATCTGTGGTAGATAACCAAAAGACGTTGAGAAAGGAATGTAAGCATACCACTTAAGAAACTCCTCAAACCCCAGAGAGCTGGACAAGAGGAAAAGAAACAGAGTAACTGCAAAACAGCCGGCAGCGAGTACAGACCTATCCATAACTACTCCAAGTGTAAAAGGACTAAATCGTGTAATCAAAAAAACATAGTGATTGAATGGACTTGGAAAACAACAGTCATCTATATGCTGCCTGTGAGAGAATGACTTACGATGGAAGGATGCACACAGACCACAAGTGAAGGTATGGGAAAAGACATCCCATGCTTATGAAAACCAGAACAAAGCTGGGGTACCTATGGTCACATCAGACAAAATAACCTGACAAATAAAAACTGTGTAAGAACAAAGAAGGGCATATCATAGTGAAAAATCCGTCAGTCCAGCAGAGGACCTAACATGTTTATATATCTATGGACCCAACATAGGAGCGCCCACATAGAGAACACAAACATTAACAGACCTAAAGGGAGAAATAGATACGTATACAATGACAGTAGGGGGCTTTCATACCCTATTTACATCGATGGACCAATCATCCAGACAGAAAATCAGTAAGGGAATATTGACCTTAAACAACACAATAGAACAGGCAGACTTAAAAGCTATATACAGAACATTGCATCCCAAAGCAACAGAACACACCTTCTTTCAAGTGCTCAAGGAACTTTCTCCAGAATAGATCCCATTAGGCCACAGCCTTGCCAATATTTGTTGTTTTCTGTTTGTGTAATAAGAGCCATCGTAATGGTTGTGCGATGGTGTCTTACTCGGTGGTTTTGTTTGCTTTCTGTAATGATTAGTGATAGTGTGCATCTCTTATGTGCTTATTGGCGATGTGTTGGTCAGCTCTGGAGACATGTCTATTCAGGTCTTTTGCCCATCTTTAAATTGGGTTGTTATTTTGTTCTTGTGCTTTAGGAACTGCCTATAAGTTGTGGATGTTAATATCTTATGATACGTAATTTCACCATACTTTCTTCTGTTCTGTCACTTGCCTTTTCACTCCCTTAATGGTATTCTCTGATGCACAACATATTCAATTTTCATGAAGTCAAGCTATTTTTTTTTTCCCTTTCTGTGCTTTTGGCGTCAGTCCAAGAATCCCTGTCAACTACAATGGCATGAAGCATTTCCCCAAGTTTTCTTCTAAGACATTTACAGGTTTAGGTCTGACATGTAAATCGGGATCCATTTTTTTTTCCACCAAGAGACATTTGGGATATAGGTTTTAAGATTTTTCCAAATACTTGCCCCTTGGTTTTCTCTTTCTTTTCTTTTCTTCTCTTTGCTTGGCTTGGCTTGGCTTGGCTTGGCTTGGCTTTTCTTCTCTTTTCTCTTCTTTTTTTTTTTTTTCTTCTTTCATTTTTTTCTTTTCTCTCTCTCTCCCCTTCCTTCCTCCCTCCCTCCCTCCTCCCTCCCTCCCTCCTCCCTCCTTCCCTTCTTTCTTTCTTCCCTCCCTGCCTCCCTCCCTGCCTCCCTCCCTCCCTCCCTCCCTCCCTCCCTACCCCTGTCCCTCCCTCTGTCCCTCCCTCCCTCCCTCCCTCCCTCCCTCCCTCCCTTCCTTCCTTCCAGTCCTCCTCCGTTCCTTCTTTCCTTGCTTCCTTCTCTCTCCCTTCTTTCATTTCTGCCTTGCTTCCTTTTATCTTTGTTTCCATCTTTCTTCCCTTCCCTTCTCTCCCCTCCCCTCCCCTCCTGTCCCCTACCTCCGCCCTGTCCACTCCCCTCCCCTACCTTTCCTTCCCTTCTTTCTCCCATGGCTTCCCTTCTATCCTCCCTCCCTTCTTTCTCTCTCTTCTTTCTTTCCTTCCTCCCTCCCTCCCGTCTTCCCTCCCTCCCTCCCTCCCTCCCTCCCTCCCTCCCTGCCTCCCTCCTTTCCTTCTTTCTTTCTCAAAATTTGTGTGTGGTTGCAACATGGGATTCAGGTGTACAACATAGCGAATTTGACACATTTATACATCAGGTTATGCTCACCACAAGTGTGCCAGGATAGCTCCATCTATCCCATTACATCGCTATTACAACATCACTAGCTCCATCTGTCCCATTACATCGCTGTTACATCATTGACTGTGCTCCGAATACTGTGCCTTTGATTCTTGAGACTGACTCGTTCCGTAACTGGAGGCCTGTATCTCCCACTCCCTTCCACCCATTTTGTCCATTCTGCCGCTTCCTCCCCTCTGGCAACCATCAGTTTCTTCTCTGTGTATGGGTCTGATTCTGCATTTTCTTTGCTTATTTCATTGTTTTATTTTTGATTCCCCTTAGGAGTGAAATCATTTCTATTTGCCTTTCTCAGTCTGACTTCTTGTCAGTTAGCAGTACACCCTCCAGGTCCC
This sequence comes from Panthera leo, assembly GCF_018350215.1. Classification (NCBI taxonomy): domain Eukaryota; kingdom Metazoa; phylum Chordata; class Mammalia; order Carnivora; family Felidae; genus Panthera; species Panthera leo. The sequence goes on from NW_024962234.1 coordinate 298,758, forward strand.
ACCATGTTGTTGCAGATGGCACGATCTCTTCCTTTTCTGTAATTTTGCATTGTGCAGGTGCATGTTTTTCTTATCCATTTGTCTTAGGTTGCTCTCATAAACAGTGTGGCCAGAAACATCGGGGGACATGTATCTTTTCGGATTAAGGTTTCATTTTCTTTCTTTGGAGGTAAATACCTCCAAAAGGTCGTGGAATTACCAACTCACATGGTAATCCTGTTTTTAATGTGTTTGAGGAAGCTCCATACTCTTTCCAAAGAGTATGACTGTACCAGTTTGGATTCCCACCAGCACTGCAAGAGTGTTCTTTTCCTCCATGTTCTTACCAACACATGTCGTTTCTTATGTTTTGGATTTTAGCCTTTGGGACACGTATCAGCCCCTAATCTCGTTGTGTTGATTTTCACTTCCTTGAAGATGAGTGAGTTTGAACATCTTCTCATGTGTCTGTTGGCCATCTGCGTGTGTTTTTACACGGGAAAAAAGAACATCTGAACAAGCACTCTGCCCGTTTTTGAATGCATAATTGCAGGGGGAGGGTTGGTGTTGAGTTGTGTCAGTTCTTAGCCCTTCTGATACCCTATGCCTTTTGGATGGAGCATTTAGTCCATTTGTATTCAAAATGATTGTCGAAAGATACGATTTTAGTGCCATCGTGTTAACGTGTAGAGTTGGTGTTTCAGGTGACCTGGTCCTTTGCCGTGTTTGTTGCTCAGGACTTTTATCTTCTTTTTTTAATCTCCCACTCAGGGGGTCCCCTTAACATTTTCTGCCTGGTAGTTTAGGGGTCACGAACTGCTTTGGTTTTTGTCTGTCTGGGAAAGTCTTTAACCCTCCTTCTATTCTGAGTGACAGCCTTGCTGGTGCTCGATAAAGAATTCCCGGTTGCACATTTTTCCCATTCGGCACCGTGAGTATTTCCTGTTCCTCTCCTCAGACCTGCCAGGTTTCTGAGGACAGGTCTGCTGCTAACTTCAAGCCTTGTAGGTTAAGGACCTTTTTCATCCCTAGCTGTTTTCAGAATTTGTTGTCTCTTTTTTTTTAACTTTTATTTAAAGTCAAGTTACAGAGAGGGTCACAATGGATTCAGGCGTACAATTTAGTGATCCATCACTTCTCTGTAACACCCAGGTGTACTCATCCCAACAAGTGTCCTCCTTCATGTCCATCACGCGTTTAGTCCATCCCCCGTGCTCCTCCCTCGAGTAATCCTTAGTTGCTTCTGTGTATTTAAGAGTCTCTTATGTGTCCCCCTTCTGTTTTTACCTTCTTTTTCCTTGCCTTCCACTACGTCCATCTGTTTTGTTTCTTGGATTCCACATATGAGTGAAGTTGTGTGGTATTCGTCTGTCTCTGACTGACTTATTTCGCTTAGCGTAATACACTCCACTTCCATCCACGTTGTTGGAAATGGCAGGATTTCATTCTTTCTGACTGCCAAGTAATATTCCACTGCGTAAATACACTACCTCTTCTTTATCCATTCATCAGTCAAAAGACTGCTGGGCTCTTTCCCTAGATGGGCAGTTGTTGAGAGTGCTGCTGCTATAAACATTTGGGTGCACCTGCGCCTTCGAAACAGCATTTTTCAGGGTAATGCTGGCCTCATGGAATGAATTTGGAAGTTTTCCTTCCGTTCCTACTTTTTGGAACCGCTTTGAAAGAAGAGGTATTAACCCTTCTTTAACTGTTTGGTAGAATTCCTCTGGGAAGCCATCCGGCCCTGGAATGTTTTTGTTGTGAGAGCTTTGACTACGATTCAGTTTCCTTACTGGTTATGGGTCTGTTCAAATTGTCTATATCTTCGGTTTCAGTTGTGGTAGTTTACATGCTTCTAGGAGTCTGTCCATTTTTTCCAGATTGCCCAGTTTGTTGGCATATCACTGCTCATAATATTCTCTTATCATTGTTTGTATTTCTGAAGTACTGATGGTCATCTCTCTTATTTTTATTCCTGATTTTATTTTTTGAGTCCTTTCCTTTTTATTTTTTATTGTTGTCTAGGGTTTATTAGTTTTGTTAGTTCTTTGAGGGAACCAGCTCCTAGTTTCGTTGATCTGTTCTACTGGTCCGTTGATCAGTCGATGTCATTGATTTCTGCTCTAATCTGTATCATTTGCCTTCTTCCTCTGGTTTTGGGCTTTATTCACCGTTCTTTTTTCCAGCGCCTTCGGGGCCAAGTTTTGATTGTGTGTTTGGGGACTTTCTTGCTTCTCGAGATACGCCTGATTTGCAAACCTCTTAGGTCTGCCTTTGCTGCCTCCCAAAGGCTTTGGACTGCCGTGTTTTCATTTTCATTGGCTTCCCTGTATTTCTTTATCGTTTCGTAAATTTCTTGGTTAACCCATTTGTTCTTTAGTAGGATATTCTTTAACCTCCATCTTTCTGAGGGCTGTCCAACTTGTTTCTTGTGGTTGATTACAAGTTTCATAGCCTTGTGGTCTGAAAGTATGGATGGCATGAGCTCGATCTTTTTTGCACATGTTGAGGGCTGACTTGAGACCCAGTGTGTGATCTATTCTGGAGAATGTTCCAGGTGCACTCAAGAAGAATGTGTATTCTTCTGCTTTAGGATGAAATGTTCTGAATATATCTGCTAAGTCCATCTGGTCCAGCCTGTCATTCAAAGCCATTGTATCCTTGCTGATTTTGTGTTTAGATGATCTGTCCATTGTTGTAGTGGGGTATTTAAGTCCCCTACAGTTATGGTATTAGTATCCATGATTTTCTTTGTTTGTTCTTAATTGGCTTACATGTTTGAGTGGTCCCACTTGGAGACGTAACTATTTACGATTGCTGGATCTTCTTGATGGATAGACCCCTTAATTATTTGGTCTGATTAGTTTGTCTGATACAGGTGTGGCCCCTCCAGCATTCTGTTGATGTCCAGTAGCACGATAGGTGGTTCTCTATCCCCTCATTGTCAATCTGCAAGTGTCTTTAGTCTAAAATGAGAGTTGTGTAGGCAGCATTTGGATGGACCTTGTTTTGAAATCCGTTCTGATGCCCTGGGTCTTTTGATTGGAGCATTGGGCCCATTTACCTTTAGAGTGGTTACCTTTACCTTTTGATTGGAGCATTGGGTCCATTACCTTTAGACATGAATTTAGTGCCATTGTGGAGGTGGTCTTTTTGGTGAAATTCTCTTGCCCTTTCTAGGTTTTGGTTGCTTTTGATCTGTTTTGTGGTTGGTTTGTTTGTTTGTTTGTTTGTGTGTTTGTTTTCTTTTACATTCTGTTCTGTTCTGTTCCGTTTTGTTTCTTTCTACACTCACAGAGTCCTCCTAGAGACTCCTTGCAGGGCCTGTTTAGTGGCCACAGATTGCTTTAGTTTTGGCTTGTCTGGAATACTCTATCCCTCCTTCCATTCTGAATGACAGCAGTTCTGGATAAAGCATTCTTGGTTGCGTGATTTTTCTGATTCAGCACGGTGAAAGTATCCTGCCTCTCCTTTATAGCTGGCCAAGTTCCTGTGGACAGATATGCTGTAAGCCTGGCCTGCTTCCTCGTGTAGGTGAAGAACTGTTTTTGTCATTGCTGTTTCCATTATTCTTTCCTTGTCTGTGTGTTTTGTGAATTTGACTATGATATGCCTTGGAGTTGGTTATTTTGCATTGAATCTAATGGGAGTTCTCTGTGCTCCTTGACTTTGATGTCTGTGTCCTTCCCCGGATTAGGAAAGTTGTCTGCTACAATTTGCTCACATAAACCTTCTGCCCCTTGTTTTCTCTATTCCTCCTCTTGAACTTCTAGGATATGAATGTCCTTCCTCTTTCACAAGTGGTTGAGTCACCTAAGTCTTGTATCGTGATCTTTTGCATTTGTTTCCTACCTCTTTTGCTGCTCCATTATTTTCCATAGTCTTACGGTCTATATCACTGAATTGCTGCTCTGCTTTCTCCATCCTTGCCGTCATGACAGCCATTCCTGATTGCATCTCGGTATAGGATTTTTCATTTTGGCCTGATTAGCTTTTAGTTCTTTTATCTCTGCAGAAAGTGTGCCTCTGGTGTCTTCTGTGCTGTTTGCAACCCCAGCTAGTAGTCTTATAATTGTGGTTTTGAATTCTAGTTCAGACATCTTACATGTATCTGTGTTGATTACGTCTTAGGTGTCATTTCTTCTCGTTTCATTTTGGGTGAATTCCTCCATCTTGTCATGTTGGAGGGAGAAATAAATTAATAACTTAAAGAGTTAAAAGTAAAATATTAAAAACAAAACAAAAATATCATTTAAAGGAAGCTAGATCCTAGGTATGCATCTGTCTGCATGTTAAGAGATGCTTGATATTAAAGGGACTAAAAGAGAAAGGAAACAGAGCTTAAAAAATGAACACATTAAAAAGAATTTAAATAGTAAAGTCGAATAAAACCGTTAAAGAAAACAAAATAAATTTTTTAAACTTGAAAAATTAAAAAAAAAAGTTGTTCCTTCTGAGTGCAAGAAAAAGGAACCAACATAACAAAAGAGAACAGAACACATCAGAAAAACAGAAGCAAAGAGAATGAACAGATGAAGAAGCGTACGGAATGAAATCCGAGTGGGGTTGCCTCCACTTTTCCCTAGAACTGAAATTTTGCAGTACGCTGTAGTCCACAGACTTGACAGGTGGAGGGATTTGTTCTGGTCTTCTGGGAGATGTGTCTGGAGGACACAGGTTGGTCAGGCTCCGGGCGGGGGTGGACTTTGTTTTCCGCTGGGTGGCGCTGCTTAGCTCACTAGCGTTGATGAGTGTGTGTGGGAGGGGGCGCACGCTAGAGAAGAAAATGACTTCACTCAGCTAGCTCTCCAGTCTCTGGAATGGGAATTTTGTACCCTCACGTGAGGAAGCACCCCTCCTTTGTCTCAGGCCTCTGTCCACTCCCTGCATCCACACTGTCTGTGTCCAGGCTGTCCGCCGGCCAGGCAGCACTTCCCTCCAGAGTTGGATCTCCGATGGGACTGTGTCTCAGAACCCCAGGCTTCAGAGATTCCCCCGGATTGGACACACGCCAGTTATCTGGGAGCAATGGGCAGGTGACGACTTGTCCCAGAAAACAGTTGTGCGCCAGCACACCCTCAAAGGTTCGGATCACAGCACGCAGCTGGGGCCAGGTTTCTCTGCACTCTGGCGTCTTTGTCTCAATGCCAGCAAATGAGGCAGCTCTCCTGGGCCTGTGGGGTCTTTTCCCGTGGGGAGGCCAGAGGCCATATGGCCTCTACCAGATTCTCTCCACGCAGGGAAATTGCTTCTCCCCATGTGGCACGTGGACCCCGCAGGCCACGCTGCCTGCTCCTGGGAGATTCTCCCTACTTTGTCACCAGAGCACCACCAGGCACTGAGCTCTGAAACGTCAGACTCGTGCTCCACTGTTAACACAATCCTGTGCTGTTGAAATGCTCTCCTTTCCCCCCATCAGTGGTGATAGGGAGCAGATTTCTTGTCCAGTCCTCTTTGAGTGTTTTCACCCTTTTCTCTCTCCCTCTCTCCAGCTACTTTCAGGGAGAGTTCTCTTCTTGCACGCTCCCGATGTCCCACACTCTCCCCCTTTTCTCTTTCCCTCTCTGCTCTCTCTCTCTGCCAAAATGGCTCCCTGCCCTCCATGGCTTTTCTCTACCCCGGTTTACTTCTTCGCACCACAGACCTGCCAAGTTCTGAGGCTCAAGGTGTGCAGATTGTTTCATTAATCCTCAGACCAATTTTCCCAGGTGTTTACAATGGTTTGATGCTGATCTGTCTGCATTTCAGGGATGAGACCAACTCAGGGTCTCCATGCTGCCCTGCCATCTTAACTCCTCTCTGCCAGAATGCTCTCTTTATCCCTATATTTTGCAAGTTTCCCTATGATACGTCATGGTGTTGACCTGCTTTTGTTGATTCTGAGGGGAGTTCTCTGTGCCTTTTGGACTTGAATGCCTGTTTCCTTCCCCAGTAAATAAGTAGTTGCCAGGCACGGATGGACAGGGTGGGGTGTCAGCGGGTCCTGCCTCCACTGGCAGTGGCAGTACTGCTCTCTGAAGTCCCACCCACCGTGTTGGTGCTGGAGGGGAAATGGCGCCACTGCAACCTCTCCTCCCTCCACTGGGGACTCTCACATCCCCCGCTGTGAGAACAGTGAGGCCCTCACAGAATAGTGAGGCCAGGCAGCACGGGGATCATGACCTGGGCCAGAATCAGAGTTGGTCGCTCCACGGACTAACTCACCCAGGCACACCCCTGTCTTGCTGATTTTAACACTTTTTCTCTGTCCCTATTTTTTTTGTATCTCTAATTACAGTACGTCTTGGAGTTGTCCTACTTTTGTTAATTTTGATGGGAGTTCTGTCGTGGACGCGCTGTCTTTTCCCTATCACTGAATGTGATGTTTTGTTTCCTCAAATAAATGTTCTCTCCTCCTTTTTCTCTCTTCTTCTGGGACTCCTAGTATATGAATGTTATTACATTTGATGGAGTCACTGAGTTCCCTAAATCTGTCACCACAATTCTTCTTTCTCTCTCTCCTCTGTCACCTTCTTTAGTTTCCATAACTCTATCTTCCGTATCACTTGTTCATCCGTCTGCTTCTTCCGGCCTTGTGGTCCTTCCATCTAGCCTGTTATGAAGCTGTTATTTTATTTTTTCATTTCTGAATGATTGTGTTATAACTGCTTTATCAAGGTGGCCTCCCTGATGTCCTCCTCCCTTCTACTAAAAGTTCTAAAAGAAATTGTTAATGTTTGTTTGTTTATTTATATATTTACTTACTTACTTACTTACTTATTTCCTTCTTTATTTGAGAGAGAGAGAGAGAGAGCATGATCAAGGGAGGGGCAGAGAGAGAGGGAGACACAGAGTCCAAAGCAGGCTCCACGCTCTGAGCTGTCAGCACAGAGCCCGACGTCGGGCTGGAACTCACAGAGCACGAGATCATCACGTGAGCCGAAGTTGGACGTTTGACCGACTGAGCCACCCAGGCGCCCCTGATGTCTTCCATTGTTCTCTCAAGTCCAGCCAGTATCCTTATGGTTGTTGCTTTAAATTCTCCACCAGGCATGTTACTTACATCTGCTGGGGTTCGATCTCTGGCTGTGACCTTATCTTGTTGTTTCTTTGGGGATGAATTCCTTCTCCTTGGCACTTTGTCTAGGTCTCTGTCTTCTTCTCTGTGTTAGAAAAGCCTGGTATGTTTCCTGTGCCCACAGTGCCCACGGTGCCCACACAGTGAGACTAAAGGCTTTATGAAGAACCAGTCATACAGTGTGCAGGACTTCATGCTTCAGGGAATGTCTGTGGTGTATGCTTGGTGTGCTCTGCTGCTCTGCTGTGGCTGCTCTATCCCTCAGGCCAGTCATCTGCAGATGCTCTCTTTACCTGCAGTGGACAGTGTTGGGTCCTTGGCCAGAGTGGGGTAAGTTTTTAAGCAGGCATGGTAAAAGAGACCTGATGCTAGTTCCACTAGAACTGAAGTCCTGCACAACTCAATGGTCGGTACACGTGGGGTGTGGGGGATGTGTGCTGGTCTTCTGGGGGAGGCGCCCCCTGCACTGGCTTCTATGCACAGAAGCGGTGCCAGCAGAGTGCAGGGGGGCAGGACTCGGTGTTAGCAGGTCAGGCATCCACTGTGTGGGCACTGTGCTATTTACTGAAGTGGCTTATGGTGGGGGCGGGGGGACAGAAATGGGACCTAGCCAGGTCCCTTGTTTCTGGAGAGAGGAGTTCATGCTTATGCTCTCAGGGAAGTCCCCCCGAAGAAGAGTGAATACTTTCCCCTCATGTGTCTAGGTGTCTTTCAGATTGCTGTTTTCTGTCTATTCCGCGTTACTTGCCGGCCCAGAGGAGCACAGTGCATTTGGGGTTTACCCCAGCCAGCTCTGCTGACTTCTAAACTTCCAAACTTCAGGGTCCTGGTGTTGGGGAGATTGGCACCGGTCCTCTGGGAAAGGTTCTCGCTGTGCTGCGACAGATGCAGGTTTGGTACAGAAGGGCAGTCACACCAGAGCACAAGGGTGTGGGATTTGGAGCAAGCCTGCTGTGCAGTGTTGTGGTTAGCTGCCCTGAGGATGTGTCTCTGCACCTCCGCTCAGGAGCAGAGGAAATGGTGCCCACCAGCTCCTCTGTCTCCACAGAGGCAATGCCACGCCTCACAGATGTGTTCCAAAACAAACCAGCAGTCTCTCCCTGCCCACTGAGGTGATCCTTAGAACATGCCATCTGCCCAGAAGTTGTTTGCCTGTCTTCTCTCCAGGAGTAGGGCACCGTCCTCAGATCTCCATCCCAGCTATCCTGGGGACCTGTGAAACTCCAGGCTTTGAACCCCACTGTTTACAAAAGCTCACAAAATTCACCCCCTCTCGTTGTGGAGTGAGTGCCTTTGGGGAAATGTTCCTGTGTCTTCCCCTGAGTGTGCCTCTTTCTCACCCTTCTTTGTGACTAGGGTTCTCTGCACTCTGCAGCACCTGCAGTCTGTTTCCCTCCCGAACCATGTCTCTGCACTTCTTACCTTTCTTCGTGTGGCCTCTTGTCTCTCTCTACTTGTGGAGTTTGTTTCTGTCAGTCCTCAGGTCATTTTCGTGGGTACTCAGAATGATTTGATGGTTATCTAGCTGTGTTCGAGGGACAAAGCAAGCCTAGGGTCCTCCTACCACACCTCCGTCTTAGCTCCTCTAGGGTGGGTTTTTTTTTTTTCCCTTTTCTTTTCTGTTTGAGTGAACTTCCATAACATTGTTGGGGAGGAAGGAATTCCATGTCCCCTTCAAGATCCTTCTAGCTGGACTGTGAATCAGATTGATACGAGGAGAGTAACAGGAAAAAACATCAAATTCAATTTCATATACATGGGGACTCCACACCAACACAAAATTGAAAGACTGGATATATGTGACATACATCATTCTGCACTAAGGAGAAGCAGGTAGGAGTCTGGGCTTTCAAAGGGAAGGTGTGCAAATCACAGGAAAAAGATAGAGAGTAGATAAAGTGTTTGCAGACAATGGGGCATAGGAATTTTCACAAAAAGGCTTTGCTGAATTCCTCCTTGTTTTACCTGCTTCAATCCCTGTCTTCCACCCCTCGTTCTTATCATAATGTAGTTATCTGTGCAGATTGCTCCTTCCAGGAGCAGCTCCTCCATCTAAGTTGTCTTGAGTCAGCTGAGGGAGACAAGAGGGTCAAAAACTTTTGCTGAGTTGGGACGCCTGGGTGGCTCAGTTGCTTAAGCCACTGACTTCAGCTCGGGTCACGATCTCACAGTTGTGAGCCTGAACCCCACGTCAAGCTCTGCGTTGACAGCTCAGAGCCTGGAGCCTGCTTTGGATTCTGTGTCTGCCTCTCTCTGCCCCTCGCGAGCTCGTGCCTCTCTCTCAATCAATCTCTCTCTCTCTCTCTCTCTCTCTCTCTCTCTCTAAAGAAAAAAAACATTTAAAAAAAATTTAAAAAAAAACAACAACAAACTTTTGCTGAGTCTATTCGGTTGTGACTGTTTTTAACTGGAAATAATCTTTGTGCCAAAGTGGCCCATCTCGGGGCATCCTGCCATTGGCCTCTACAGGAGTTTTCTATATGGTGAGTAAACTTAAGTGCCTTGTATGCAAAGTGTATGTGATATGGCTTATCATTTGTTTTCACATGACTGTCCCAATATTTCAATACAATAAGAAAAGACAAAAGAAAACTGAGAAAGTGAAGAGAAGAAAGAAAAAAAAAGCCTGACCCAAAACGAGAAAAATAAATGAAAAATAAACAAGAGACTATGAACCTGAGTTTAAATGAAAAAAGTAAAATAAAATAAATAAGGAAGCCTGGTCTTATTTCCACCAGAACTGTGGGTGTCATTTGGACACTTGATTTTCAGTACACTTGGTGCTTGTGGGGTGCTGTCGGTGCTGGTCTTCTGGGAGACCAGCCTGCTGCCTCGCTCAGCATCAGTCTTGCCTCTCAGTTGACAGGCAGGGAGCAGCAGGTCCCTCATCCACTGGGGGCTGCTGTGCTGCTCTCTAAAGTCTGACCCTGTTTGTGTTCTGGCAGGCAATGGCACCACTCTAATCTCTTGCCTCATGGACAGGGGATCTTCCACTCCCGGCTCTTCAAATAGTCCTAACAGAAGAGCGAAGGCAGTGTGTTCACAGTGTGCCACAACTCTTCTGTGTTGTTGTTGTTGTTTTTGTTTTTTTTTTTTTGGGGGGGGGGTGGCTGGGATTCAGAACCCAAAGCCTTAATGGACCTGGTCTCACATGGATCCCCACTCCCTCCTGTAGATTAGAGCCTCTCCACACTGTCTGAAATCCTGCCCCTGATAATCAGTCCCCCGCCTGCACAGTGTGCGGAATCTATGGTGTAGCATTGCTAAAAGCGGCAAAAGCTATATTCCCTCTGGATGCACCTCTGTCCCCTGCTGATGGACGGCTTTGTGCTGGGGCTTGGCAGGGTCTTTGGTCCTTGAGATAGTAATATACCCTGTTGCAAAAGTACTCCAGGAAGAGGAATGTTCTCTCCCAATGCACCCCGGGTATCTCTATACCATGCTATGTACCCTGGGACCATTTCTCTCTTCCCCAGGAAGCCACAGCTCTGCTCCTGAGAAAGTCACACACTTCCAAAACCTGAGTTTGAGTTCCAAATGCTGTTTGAAAACAAAACAAAACAAACAGCAAACAAACAAACACCTGTGGCCCTTTTTGTGTATTTTTTGCCCCCAGTCCCATGGTCAGAGAGGGTTTCCTCTTTTGCGAACTCAGCGCCCCTCTTTTTCTCTTCGTTTCGTCTCTCTGTGGAAAGGGTTCCCTCCCTCCATGGCATCACCATTTCTCTGTCACCCAGTTCACTTCCATGCACCTCGCACCTCCCATGTTGTCTCCCTCTGACTCTGGAGATGGTTCTGCCACTCCACACACACATTGCAGATCGATTTCCTGGGTGTTCCTGGGAGTCGACCTCAGGAGAGCTGTGTTCGCCCAAGTCGTATCAGTTCTTTATATATTTCAGGTATTAACCCGTTATCAGATCTGTCACTTGCCCACATCTTCTCCCATCCAGTAGATTGTCTCCTGTTCCTTCGCTGTGCAGAAGCTTGTATTTTGTCATTATCTCAATAGTTTGTTTTGCTTATGTTTTCCTTGCCTCAGGAGACATCGAGGCAGTGTTGCTATGGTAGATGTCAGAGACATTTCTGCCTGGGTCCTGTTGTTAGGAGTGTTATGGTTTCAGGTCTCACACATACTCAGTCCAATTTCAATTGATTTTTGTGTATGGTGAAGAAAGTGGTCCAGGTTCATCCTTCTGCACGTTGCTGTGCAGATTTCCCAGAGCCATTTGTTTTTCTTTTTCCCCCTGAATATTCTTTCCTGCTTAGTGGAAGATTAGTTGGCCGTATAGTTGTGGGTCTATTTCTGGGGTTTCTGTTCTGCCTTATTCATCTGTGCGTGTGCGTGTGCGTGTGCGTGTGCGTGCGTGCATGCCTGTGTGTGTGTTTTGAGCCAGTACCAAATATTTTAAATACTTCAGCTTTGTACTATATCCTGAAATCTGGTATTGGGATGCCTCCTGTTTCTACATCAATATTTATTAGGATTTTTTTTTTTTTTTTTTTTTTTTTTGTCTATTCAGGGTCTTTGGGGGTTTCCTACCAATTTTGGTATTATTTGTTTTAGTTCTGTGAGGGCTACTGTTGGTAGTCTGATGGGATTGCATTCAATGTGTAGATTGTTTTGGGCAATATGGGCATTTTAGCATGAATGTCTTCCAATCCATGAATATGGAATGTCTTTGGGAATGTCTTTCCATTTAGTTTGGGTCATCGTCAATTTATTACATCAGTGTTTGACAGTGTTTCAAGTAGAGATGTTTTACCCTGCATGGTTAAGTTTATTCACAGCGTTATTTACGTAGTTATTTTTTGGGTAAGATTGTAAATGGTGTTACTTCCTTAATTTCTCTTTCTGCTACTTCGTGTTACTGTAAAGACTCACTTCTGGTATCTGCGTATTAATTTTGTATCCTGCCACTTTCCCTAATTAGTTTATTACTTATACTATTTACTTATTTATTTTTTTGGTCGAGTCTCTAGGATTTTCTATGTATAGGACCTGTCATCTGCAAATAGTGACAGTTTAATTTCTTCTTTTCCCGTGTGGATGCCTCTCATTTCTTTTTCTTGTCTGATTTCTGTGGCTAGGCGTTACAGTAATCATTGATAAGTGGTGAGAGGGGACATCCTTGTCTTCTTCCTGAGGTTACCTGAACTTTCAGCTATTCTGAGTTAATTATTGCGTATGGTGTTCAATGTCCAGCTTCATTCTTGTTTTCGTTTCTTCTTCTTCTTCTTCTTTTTTGTTTAATGTGGCTATTGTTTCCTCAGCATCTTTTGTTGCAGGGGCAGATTTTTGCCCTCCGAATGGCTCGGCACCCTTTGTGGAAAATCATCTGAAAATGTGTTTGAGAAATTATTTCTGTGCTCTTACTTTCATTAATCTTCATGTTTGTCTTCATCCCAACACCACATCATTTTGATTATTGTAGCCTTGTTTTAAGTTTTAAAGTCAGGAGATGTGAGTCATTCAACTGTTTTCTTGTTTTGTTTTGTTTGTTTTGTTTTGTTGTTTCAGTATTTGGCTCTTCTAGTCCCTTGAGATTCCATATCATTTTAGAATGGATCTTTGCACTTTTGTAAAAGAGACACCCCTGGTAATTTGATAGGGACGCATTGAATCTGTAGATCACTTTGGTAATACTGCCTCCTTAACAATGTCCTGATGTTAGTATAGCCATCCCATTTGTCTTTTGGTACGTTTTGTATGGAATATCCTCTTCTACCTGTTTTTCTCTACCTGTTTGTATTTTGGACCTAAGGTGAATCTCTTGCAGGCAGTATGTAGAAGGACCATGTGTTGATCTGCTCATTGAGTTACTTACTAGCATTTTTTTTTTTATTGAGATATAAGTGTTATAACTTGTACAACCTAATGATTAGATACCTGTACACAATGGAAAGTGATCATAATAAATCTAGTTAACATCCATCAACACACATAGTCACAAATTTTATTTGTCTTCTGATGGGAACTTTTAAGATCTTCTGCCTTGTCAGCTGGCAAAGATACGGTACGCTATTTGTCATTACCTGTAGTCAAGATACAGTACATTACATCCTCTGGAGTTATTTATGGAATAAGTGGAAATTTGCACCGTTTGACCACAGTCACCCATTCTTGGCTCCCCCAACCCTGATTCTGGCCACCACCAGAATTTGTGTTGTTTTTGTTTTAGGACCCACGTGTAGATCAGATCACATAGCATTTGTCTTTCTCTGTCTGACTTGTTTCAGTTAGCGTAATGTCCTCAAGTTCCATGCATGTTGTTGCCAACAGCAGCATTCCCTTACATTTTTATATCTGAATAATATGCCTGCCCTCTCTCATTGGGTGTGTGTGTGTGTGTGTGTGTGTGTGTGTGTGTGTGTGTGTGACTTTTTTATCCATTCATGAATTAGTGGACGCTTAGTGTTTCCCTTTGTTAGCTACTGTAAATAATGCTTCAGGGTACATATATTCTTTAGTTTGAATGTTCATCTCCTTCCCAAAAGACTTACAAGTGGAATATGGAAGTTCTACTACCTTTCATTTTCTGAGAAACCTCGAAAGTAATCACCATAGTGGTTCTCTGGTTCTGTGTGTATTTTAGGCTTGTACTGTTTCTGTTCTTGTTCCACTGGAATTTGGATGGGGATCTCATGACTTGGTAGATTGCCTTGACTAGGATGCACATCCTAAAAATGTTCATTCTTGGGGCACCGGGGTGGCTCAGTCGGTTAAGCATCTGACTGCAGCTCAGGTCGTGATCTCGCGGTGTGTATGAGTTTGAGCCCCATGTCCAGCTCTGTGCTGACAGCTCGGAGCCTGGAGCCTGCTTCAGAATCTGCGCCTCCCTCTCCCTCTGCCCCTCCCCTGCTCGCGCCCTGTCTCTCTCCCTCTCACACACAAAAATAAATAAACATAATTTTTTAAAATGTTGATTCTTCTACCCTCATGAGCATGGAATCTCTTTCCATTTATTTGTATCTTATTCATTTTTTTTTCCATTGGTGTCTTATAGTTTTCAGTGCAGGTCTTTCATCTCTGTGTTTAAATTTATTCTGAGATATTTTATTATTTTTAGTGTAACTGTAAAAGGGGTTGTTTTCCCAATTCCTCCTTGGATAGAAAGAAACACAGCTGATTTTGGTATACTAATTTCACAGTTTGTAACTTTACTGATTCAGGTATTAGTGCTAGAAGTTTGTTGGTGGACTCATTAGGCTTCTCTATACATATGATATAATGTCATCTATAATTAGGGATCCTTACTTTTTCCTTTCCAATTTGGATTATTTTATTATTATTTGTTTTCTTGTCTAATTGCTTGTCCAGGATTTCTGATAGTCTATAGAGTTAAAAGTGGTGAGAGTGGGCATCCTTGTCTTTTTCCAGATCTTAGAGGAATAGCTGTCAGCTTTCCACCTTGGGCTATGATGTTAGGTGTGGGCTTGTCATATATGGTCTTCATTGCAGTGAGGTGTCTTTCCTGCAAACCACTTTGTCAACAGTGTTTATCTCATAAATGGATGTTGATGTTTCTGCATTTATTGTGATGATCACACGATTTTTATCCTTTATTTTATTATCGTAGTGTAGCTTTGATTTGTGAATGTCAAACCATCCTTGTATTCTTGGAATAAATCCCACTTGATCATAGTATATGTTTCGTTGATTGTATCGTTGAATTTGGTTTGTTAATATTTTGTTGAGGAGTTTTGCATCTCTGTTGCTCAGGGATATTGGCATGTGATTTCCTTCCCTGTTGTGTCCTTGTCTAGTTTTGCTGTCACAGTAAGACTTTGCCTCATGAAAATGAGATTGGAAATGTTCCCTCATCAGTTTTTTTTTTTTTTTTGAAAGAGATTGAGGTATATAGTGTTAATTTTCTAAAATTTGGATTGAATTCAACGTTGAAGCCATGGGTCCTAGAGTTTAGTTTGTGGAGAAATTGTTAATAACCGAGTCAGTCTTATTATTTGAAATTTGTGTTTTCATATTTTCTGTTCCTTTGTCATTGTGCTCTTGGGTTATCTTTTCTAGGAATTTATCCATTTCTTCTAGGTTGACCTATTCTTTTGCTCTACAATTGTGCATGATAGTCTCATAATCCTTTGTATTCTGTGGTATGTGTTGTAATGTCTCCTTCGTTTCTGATTTTTTTTGAGTTCTGTAGTGTACTTGGTTAGTGTAGCTAAATTTGCCGTTTGTTTTTAAGAACATTAGCTGTCCCTAATCTTTTCTACTGCCTTTGTAGTCGCTATTCCTTTTAGTCCACTCTGATCTGCGTTATTTCCTTCCTTCTACTAACTTTGGGCTTTGTTTATTCCTTTTTCCCCTAGTTCCTTGAGGTGTAAAGTAGGTGGTTCACTTGGGCTCTGTGTCTTGATATAGGTATTTATTACTATGAACTTCCCTAGTAGGAATGTTTTTGCTGCATCAAATTTTGGTATGTTGTTTATCCACTTTAATTTGTCAGAAGGTTTTTTTTTTATTTCTTTAGACTTCTTTGTTTATTTCTTTAGATTTCCATTGGTTTTTCACTTTGTGATGTTTAATCTCCACACATTTGTGAATTCGGTTTTCCTCTCTCATTACTTTGTAAATACATTGTGCCGCTTCCCTCTAGCCTACACACAGTTTCTGCTGAAATGTCTGCTGATTGTTTTATGGGGATTCCCTTGTACATACCGGGTGTTTTTGTTTGTTTGTTTGTTTGTTCACTTGTTGCTTTTAGACGCTCTCCTTGTCTTTAATTTGAAAGTTTATTTATGTTTATCGTATGGGTCTCTTTGAATTGTTACTTGGAACACTGCCGGCTTTCTGTATCTGGATGTCTGTATCCTTCCCCAGGTTTGGGAAGTTTGGAGCTGCTGTTTCTTCGATATGTTTTCTGCCCCTTTCTCAATATCTTCTCCTCTGGGACCTTTATTATGTGAATGTTGGTGAGCTTGGTGTGCCTTAAAGCAGTTTCTAATTCTGTTTTCTTTTTGCTTCTCTGATTGGGTGAGTTCCACTGCCTTGTCTTCCACTTCACTGATTCCTTTTTGTGCTTCATCTAATCTGCTGCTCAAGCCTCTCTTGCATATATTGCAGTTCAGTTCGTGTATATCCTTCTATGACTTCTATTTGAATATTAATTTGTATTTTCTATTACTTTATTATAATTCACAGTTTGTTCATCTGTTCTTCTCCCAGGCTTGGTGAGCGTCTTTAGGACTGTTAATTTGAACTGCCTTTTATCAGGTAAATCACTTACCTCTGTGTCAGTAGGGTTTTCATCTGAGGGTTTGTCTTATTCTTAACATTGGAACATAGTCCTCCATTTTGTTATTTTGCTTGAATTTCTGCCCTTGTTTCTATGTATTAGATGAAACAGCCATCCATCTCAGTCCCAAAGCAGTGGCCTTGTGTAGGAGATAAACCTTGCCTTAGCTCTTGATTTTATCTGAAACTGCTGTGACTGTTCACACAACCTACTTTATTTTTAGTGGCTCTCAGAAGCTGAGGGTGTGTCAGTTTCCCAAAGGGAACAGTCCATCGCTGAGATTCAGGCTGATTGTAAGCCAGATGCTACAAAGGCAGCAGCTTTCAAAGTATGCAAATAACACTCTTTCAGAGGAAGGCTAAGGGATAAACCTTCAGAACGGTCTCTGTGCACTAATCCCTTGGGTGATAGACAGTTAAGAACTGTTTATTCATCTGTTACTGTGTTGTGAACCTGTGAACACAAACTTGGCTGGCCACAAGAGTCAAGCATTCCAGGGATGTGTCATCTTGGCAATCAGTGGTGCTAGACATATACAAAGTCTCCTTCCTTGAAGACGCTGATCTCCTGGGACGTGGTAGACGTAGAGTGTGAAGATGGTGCCTCCTCTTCCTGCCTTGTATAGAGGATTTGTAGTTGGCTCCTAGATGTATGCTTTAATTTAGAAGCCTGCCTTTTGAAGATACGCTAATAGGCCTCTTCCACAGAAAGACTGGGTTACATTTCAGTCTGCCATTTCTTCACTGTGCTTGGTGTGTGTTGGCTCAGCCCACATGGATGGTTCTCCACTTGTAACAGTCCTGTGGGATCTATGAGTATAGTCCCCACTGGCCACTAGAGCCAGGCAATGAAGGGGTGTCCTCCCTCCCCCGGGCAATAGTCACAACAAACCAAAGTATAAGAAGTGAAAACAGGAGGAGCATATATGTTTACACACTCCCCTCTAGGAGATAGCAGCACTCAAGAATGTGGTCACCACCCCCTCAGCTCTTGTGGATCTGTGAATGTCTTCATTTCTCCGTCAGTTTTGAAGGACAGTTTTGTCAGATACAGGAGGGACTGTCTCCCTCCAACACATCAGCACTTTGAAGGCCACTGACTTCTGGCTTCTGCTGAGAAATTAGCTGATAATCTTATGGAGATTCCTTCATAGGTGATGAGTCACTTTCCCTCTTGCTGCTTTCAAGATTTTCTCTTTGTCATTGGCACTGGGCAGTTTTTATTATAATGTGCCTCAGTGTGGGTGTCTGTTTATCCTTCCTGGTGTTCAGCCAGCTTTTTGGTATTCATATGTTGCATCAAATTTGGGGAAGTTTGTGCCATTATTTTTTCCAATAATTTTTCTGCCCATCCCTCTTCTTTGATTCCCACGGTGCATATGTTGCTCCACTTGGTGGTGTCCCAAAGGTCCTTTATGCTCTTAGGTTTTTCCTCATTTTTTTTTTTTTTTTTCATTCCCTGGAGTTGAGAATTTACATTGACGTATCTTCTAGTTTACTGATTTCTTTCTTTTGTCTGGTCATATCTGATTTTAAATCTTTGTAGTGAATTGCTCACTTCAGTTTTGTATTTTTCAATTCCATATTTTTATTTTAGTTCCTCTTTATGGTCCCTCGTTATGGACTTTTTTTCCTTTTAATTCCTACATTGTTTTCCTGACTTTATCCTCATCATCCATTAGCTCTTTGGGCAGTGTAAAGAGCTAAAGGTGTTGTTTTAATGTGTTTGGTATTTCTATCATCTGATCTTCGTCTGGGACAGTTTCTGTTGACTTACGTTTTTCCTTTGAATTGGCCATACTGTCCTACTTCTTTGTACGCCTTATGATTTGTTGCTGTTGCTGTTGTTGTTGTTGTTGTTGCTGCTGCTGCTGTTGTTGAAAACTAGATATTTAAATATTATGACATGGTAACTTGAATATTAGATTCTCTCTATTTTGCCTAGGTTTTGCTCTTTGCCTTTCCTTGTTTGGCTAGTGTTGTACAAGGTCTGTCAGAGATTAGAATGAAATGCAAACTTAAGGTCTTCCCTGGTTGTCTTTCATTCTAGGCTTGCATGGGTGACTTTCTAAATTTCCACAGATATATGGTTGTTTTTGAATGTCATAGTACTTCAGTGTATGCCTTCCCCTCCAAAGAAGAAAAGAGGATAAGTGAAATGAGGGAAATAATAATTAAGTAGGGTCTGTTTCCCTACACACCCTGCGTGCCACTTCATATGGTGCGAGGCATCTGCAATGATGGTGGCCACCACTCTGTGTGCACCTTTGTGATCAGATGTGTCAGTCGCAGTCAAACACATATCTTTGATATTTTTGAAAGACTGAGACGTTACTGCTTACCTGGCTCCTGTAAGCCACTGCAGGAACATGTGATAGTATAGTCACCTGCCACAGGAGCATGGGAGTGGAGTGAAGAGTGAATATCTGCTCCTGCACTGTTGGCTTAAATTAACCAAAATTAACCACTGTTTACTGGCTCAGCATGCCCTTGGAGGGTGCAGGACTTTGAATAGATTCCAGAGTTCCAAAATAATGAAGTTGTAGGAGTGGAACAGCTTTCTCTGATGTCACTTCAGTCTCTTGTTCCGTGACCCTTGTCCTTGATTACCTATCTCATCTCTGTACCCCCTTGGCCACCCTCTGCTTTGGCTACCTTATGTAGCCATAAGAGGACATCAAAAGCCACAAGTACAGATACTCCATTCAGATTCTGAGTATCACCAGTCCAGAAAATACTTTTTGAAGGATTCCCACTATATTTGTTCTCTCTGTAACCATTGCAGCAAGCAGTACATTGAGCTTCTACTTTCACCTTGCCTGTACTACCTTCAGTCTTTGTGTTTGTTTTTTCCCTTAGATTTCATATGCCATAAAAATCAGTCTTTCTGGAAATATACATGCTCCACTTTGTCCATCCATTTCACCTGCCAGACAGAAACCCACTCAAGGTGTCCAAAAATACAGCCAGGCAGATGAAATCACAACTAGGTCTTCATGGTCATTTTAATACCTCTCTGTCTACAATCACTACACTATTATAAAAACTCCACATATTAGACACTTTTTTCCATTGACTGTATAAACCCTCAACTTCTTTCTACCTGCCCTCCTTCTCCACAGGAGTTGCAAATAATTTTCTTGCACTATGCAAAGTGCAACTAAATTATTTGCAACTGTGCCTTTTTTTGTAGAGGAAAGAGAAGCCATCAGGCTTTCTGTGTCTCCATGTCAAATATATCAATTACTTGCAATGGTGCCTATCTTCTCGGGCTCCTTTTTGTTCATTTTTTTTTTTATCATTAATATTTATCAGCTCAGTGTCTCGTACCTAGTCAGTTCAGTGTAATATGTCATCATTAGTGCCTAAGGTAGTCACGTCTGAGCTGCATCACCAGTAATTTGTTATTAGTATTACCATGAAAGAATTCAATTCCAATAGACATAATAATGTTTTTACTCAGCTTCTGATACATGAGCAGCAGGAAAGAATGGGGAGTGGGCAGGAAACCAGTTGGGTTGCAGATAATTTGTGTAGCACCTATAGCCAGGTGAATTATGCTATACTCATAGTCCGTAGTAAGATTCAAAGAAAAATTATTCTTTGCCAGAAGAAATTTCAATGAAGGTGTTTTTAGTAGCTCTAAACGTGTGGCCTGTAAGAGTGTTTGATAAGTCTCCTGGATAAGTCGCTCTTGCTCTTGCTCTTGAAATGTGTGACTTGTCAACATTTTTTCTTTAGGAGAGCTTTACTGAAGTGTCAGCAAGACTGTCATTTTATCTGTTCTCATACAATAGAATAAATTGCCTTCTTTTCACGAAGAGCTGCTTCTTTGTTTCATTTCTTGTAGTTTTTCCATTTCTTGTAGAAAAGTAAAACCAGATGGTGTTCACTCATAAGAAGTTTGCCTCAAAGATCTATTTTGTTTTTAATTTTAAAAAAGACATTGTGGTTTGTTTTCTAAATACACCAAAATTATTTGCATGCCATTTTATATCTCAGCCGAATAAGAGAGTAGTAGAAAAGTTTCCATGACTAATTCCAATTCTGCCAACTGTAACTCCGAGGTTCTTACTTTATTTTCTAACTGTATAAACTACTTGTTAATTTTAGCTGGAGGAGAGCAGGAATGTTCAGAAGCAAATGAAGGTTCTGCAGAAGAAACAAGCCCAGATCATCAAAGAGAAAGTTCACTTGCAGAGTGAACACAGCAAGGCCATCTTGGCAAGAAGCAAACTAGAGTCTCTTTGCAGGGAACTTCAGCGTCACAATAAGACACTAAAGGTTAGTTGATGCATTTTTCTGTTTTCAGGAGACGGCTAGGGTGAGTGTATAACCACTGTTTGAAGTGATTTTGTTTGAAGTAGATCCTTGCTTCACTTGCTGTAGTGGGACTTGGTTGTAATAATGGCAGCTTGGCGATAACTCCAGGGGACACTTGCTTCAGGTGTCAGGTAGGTTAGGTTCCTGAGCAGAGGACTTTGGTGGGTCCTCAAAGACATACTACCTTCAACATTTATTTATTCAACTTTGCCTGGGTTAATGCTGTATGTAAGGCCACTTGTAAATCTAATACTCTGCTATCCAGCTGTTGGTTTCAGCATCAAGAAAGAGTTCAGTAATGTACCTTATACTTGATCACAGGGTATCTAGATGGTATTGATGTTAGTGTTCATGGCCCTCCTGTTTAGTAAGCTCAGGGTTGCCAGGAATTTTTCTGATGATTAATGTAGTTGATTACCATGACCTTCATGGTGATGAAGAAATGAAATGCTCAGCAGAAAGCAGAAAACATTGACTGGTAGTAATAGACTTGAATCAGAATGAGTTTACGAAGCAAAAACAGATTGCAGAGAACTCCTATGGATCCTAACTGGCTAGTCTGTGTAACCGTTCTCTTCCCATCTTCAGCAATTCACTTCCTAAGTACTACAGAAGAGCACTCACGCCTACGTTGGTTTTGTACACATGTAGGTGAAGGATTTACTCTTCTCTATATATACAGGAAGAGGGAACAGTTATTAAAATTTTATAATTTGTGGAAGGATAAAGAACTAGAGAGTGTAAAAGGAATCTGCCTTTTCTAATGGGAACATGTCTGCCTATAGCTAAGAATACGGAGTAGGATCTCTAATTACCTTTATCACAGCAAACTCCCAAGATCCAGGAATACAGGGCAACTCATGAAATAAATCCTGATCTGGGGTGAGGTTTTTTTTTTTGTTTTTTGTTTTTTTTTCATTAGAAGACTTAAATTTAGATTGATTTTTTTTTTCTTTTTTTTTTAAATTTTATTTTGTATTTTTTTAAATTTACATCCAAATTAGTTAGCATGTAGTGCAACAATGATTTCAGGAGTGCCCCTTACCCATTTAGTCCATCCCCCCTCCCACAATCCCTCCAGCAGCCCTCAGTTTGTTCTCCATATTTATGAGTCTCTTCTATTTTGTCCATCTCCCTGTTTTTATATTATCTTATATTATTTTTATATTATTTTTGTTTCCCTTCCCTTATGTTCATCTGTTTTGTCTCTGAAAGTCCTCATAAGAGTGAAGTCATATGATTTTTATCTTTCTCTGACTAATTTCACTTAGCATAATACCCTCCAGTTCCATCCATGTAGTTGCAAATGCCAAGATTTCATTCTTTTTCATTGCCATATATACATATATACACACACACATATGTATACATATATGTATGTATATATGTATATGTAAATATGTATATACATATATGTGTACATGTATACATATATATGTATGTATATGTGTATATATATGTATATATGTACATATATATATATACACACGGAATGGGAAAACTGGACAGCAACAGGCAGAAGAATGAACCTGGACCGTGTTCTTAGCATATATATATATATGTATATATGTATATATATACATATATGGTATATATGTGTATATGTATATATACACACATATATGGTATATATGTGTATATGTATATATACACACATATATGGTATATATGTGTGTATATATATATATATACATATATATATATAAATGTATATATGTATATATGTATATGTGTGTGTGTGTGTGTGTGTGTGTGTGTGTGTGTGTGTGTGTGTGTATATACACACACACACCACATATACCACATCTTCCTTATCCATTCATCCATCCATGGACATTTGGGCTCTTTCCGTACTTTGGCTATTGTTGATAGTGCTGCTATGAACATGGGGTGCATGTGTCCCTTCGAAACAGCACACCTGTATCCCGTGGATAAATGCCTAGTAGTGCAATCGCTGGGTCATAGGGTAGTTCTATTTTTAGTTTTTTGAGGAACCTCCATACTGTTTTCCAGAGTGGCTGCACCAGCTTGCATTGCCACCAACAATGCAAAAGAGATCCTCTTTCTCCGCATCCTCGCCAACATCTGTTGTTGCCTGAGTTGTTAAAGTTAGCCATTCTGACAGGTGTAAGGTGGTATCTCATTGTGGCTTATCAGGTTATTTCCCTGGTGATGAGTGACGTTGAGCATTTTTCATGTGTCGCTTGGCCATCCGGACGTCTTCCTTGGAGAAGTGTCTATTCATGTCTTTTGCCTGTTTCTTCACTGGATTATTTGTTTTTTGGGTGTTGAGTTTGGTAAGGTCTTTATAGATTTTGGATACTAACCCTTTATCTGATATGTCATTTGCAAATATCTTCTCCCATTCTGTTGGTTGCCTTTTAGTTTTGCTGATTGTTTCCTTCGCTGTGCAGAAGCTTTTTATTTTGACGAGGTCCCAGTAGTTCATTTTTGCTTTTGTTTCCCTTGCCTCCAGAGACGTGTTGAGTAAGAAGTTGCTGCGGGCAAGATCAAAGAGGTTTTTGCCTGCTTTCTCCTCAAGGAATTTGATGGCTTCCTGTCTTACATTGAGGCCTTTCACCCACCTTGAGCTTATTTTTGTGTATGGGGTAAGAAAGTGGTGCAGGTTCATTCTTCTGCATGTCGCTGTCCAGTTTTCCCAGCACCACTTGCTGAAGAGACTGTCTTCATTCCATTGGATATTCTTTGCTGCTTTGTCAAAGATTAGTTGGCCACACGTTTGTGGATCCATTTCTGGGTTCTCTATTCTGTTCCATTGATCTGAGTGTCTGTTCTTGTGCCAGTACCATACTGTCTTGATGATTATAGCTTTGAAGTCTGGGATTGTGATGCCTCCTGCTTTGGTTTTCTTTTTCAAGATTGCTTTGGCTCTTTGGGGTCTTTTCTGGTTCCATACAAATTTTAAGGTTATTTGTTCCAGCTCTGTGAAGAATGCTGGTGTCACTTTGATAGGGATCGCGTTGAATATGTAGATTGCTTTGGGTAGTATCGACATTTCAACAATATTTGTTCTTCCTATCCAGGAGCATGGAATCTTTTTCCATTTCTTTGTGTCTTCTTCAATTTCTTTCATGAGCTTTCTGTAGTTTTCAGTGTATAGATTTTTCACCTCTTTGGTTCGGTATTTTATGGGTTTTTTTGTGCAACTGTAAATGGGATCGATTCCTTGATTTCTCTTTCTGTTGCTTCATTGTTGGTGTATAGGAATGCAACCGATTTCTGTGCATTGATTTTATATCCTGCAACTTCGCCTAATTCATGAATCAGTTCTGGCAGTTTTCTGGTGGAATCTTTTGGCTTTTCCGTGTAGAGTGTCATGTCATCCGCGAAGGGTGAAAGTTTGCCCTCCTCCTGGCCGCTTTGGATGCCTTTTGTTTCTTTGTGTTGTCTGATTGCAGAGCCTAAGAAGAGTTCCAACACTATGTTGAATAACAGTGGCGAGAGTGGACATCCCTGTCTTTTTCCTGACCTTAGGGGGAAAGCTCTCAGTTTTTCCCCATTGAGGATGATAGTAGCATTGGGTCGTTCATATATGGCTTTTATCATCTCGAGGTATGCTCCTTCTATCCCTACTCTCTTGAGGGTTTTTATCAAGAAAGGATGCCGTATTTTGTCAAATGTTGTCTCTGCCTCTCTTGAAAGGATCATATGGTTCTTGTCCTTTCTTTTCTTGACGTGATGAATCACATTAATTGTTTTGCAGATATTGAACCAGCCCTGCGTGCCAGGTGTAAATACCACTTGGTCATGGAGGGTAATTTTTTCATGTATTGTTGGAGCCGGTTGGCTAATATCTGGGTGAGGATTCTTGCATCCATGTTCATCAGGGAAATTGGTCCATAGTTCTCCTTTTTAGTGGGGTCTCTGTCTGGTTTTGGAATCAAGGTAATGCTGGCTTCATAGAAAGACTTTGGAAGTTTTTCTTCCATTTCTATTTTTTGGAACAGTTTCAAGAGAATAGGTGTTAACTCTCCCTTTAAATATTTGGGAGAATTCCCCTGGAAAGCCTTCTGGCCCGGGACTCTTGTTTTTTGGCAGACTTTTGATT
This sequence comes from Panthera leo, assembly GCF_018350215.1. NCBI lineage: Eukaryota > Metazoa > Chordata > Mammalia > Carnivora > Felidae > Panthera > Panthera leo. Next base: position 323,439 of record NW_024962234.1, read on the forward strand.
ACTAATTCGATTTCCTTACTGGCTATGGGTCTGTTCATATTTTCTATTTCTTCCTGTTTCAGTGTTGGTAGTGTAAATGTTTCTAGGAATTTGCCCAATTCTTCCAGATTACCCATTTTATTGGCATATAATTGCTCATAATATTCTCTTATTATTGTTTTTATATCTGCTGTGTTGGTTGTGATCTCTCCTCTTTCATTCTTGATTTTATTTATTTGGTCCTTTCCTTTTTCTTCTTGATCAAACTGACAAGTCGTTTATCCATTTTGTTAATTCTTTCAAAGAACCAGCTTTTGGTTTCATTGATCTGTTCTACTGGTTTTTTGGTTTTGATAGCATTGATTGCTGCTCTGATCTTTATTATTTCCTGTCTTCTGATGCTTTGGGGTTTTATTTGCTGTTCTTTTTCCAGCTCCTTTAGGCATAAGGTTAGGTTAGGTATCGGAGATCCTTCTTGCTTCCTTAGGAAGGCCTGGATTGCTGTATACTTTCCTCTTATGACCGCCTTTGCTGCGCCCGCCCCAGGGGTTTTGGGTTGTGGTGTTATCATTTTCATTGACTTCCATATACTTACATTAATTTCCTCTTTAACTGCTTGGTTAGCCCATTCATTCTTTAGTAGGTTGTTCTTCAGTCTCCAAGTATTTGTTACCTTTCCAATTGTTTTCTTGTGGTTGATTTCCAGTTTCATAGCATTGTGGTCTGAACATATGCACGGTATGATCTCGATCTTTTTGTACTTCCTTAGGGCTGATTTGTGTCCCAGTATATGGTCTATCCTGGAGAACGTTCCACGTGCACTGGCGAAGAACGTATATTTTGCTGCTTTAGGATGAAATGTTCTGAATGTATATATATATCATCCTTTCACCCACTTTGAGTTTATTTTTGTGTATGGGGTAAGAAAGTGGTCCAGGTTCATGCAGTCAAAAAGAATGAAATCTTGCCATTCGCAACTCCAGGATGGAACTGGAGGGTATTATGCTAAGTGAAATTAGAGAAGGACAAAAATCATGATTTCATTCCTATGAGGACTTTTAGAGACAAAACAAACACAAGGGAAGGGAAACAAAAATAGTATAAAAATAGGGAGGGGGACAAAAGAGAAGAGACTCATAAGTATGGAGAACAAACTGAGGGTTGCTGGAGGGATTGTGGGAGGGGGGATGGACTAAATGGATAAGGGGCACTAAGGCATCTACCCTTGAAATCATTGTTGCCCTATATGCTAACTAATTTGGATGTAAATTACAAATAAAAAAAAATAAAATAAAAGACATACGATGCCTGAATATGAGTAATCAATTAAAGCAGGATTCATTCATATGCTGCCTACAAGAGGAACACTTTAGCCTTAACGATACACATAGAATGAAAGTGAAGGAATAAAAAAAGACATTTTCAGCAAATGGCAACAACATTAAGAAGAAAAGAAGTAGGGGTAGGTATATCTATATTTTAAAAAATAGACTTTGCACTCTCAGTGGTAAAAAAAAAAAAAGACAAAGAAGCTCATTATATAATAATAAAGGGGTCACTCTATCAAGAAGTTAAAACAATTGTAAATATTTATTCACCCAATGGTACCCACCCAAATATATAAAACAAACCTAACAGAGATAAAGGGAGAAGTAAACAGCAATACAGTAGTAGTTGGGGATTTTAATATCCCATTCTCAATAATGGATAGATCATCCAACAGATGGATGAACTCCATTCATGGAGTTTGAATAACACTATCAACCAAATGGACTTACTGACATATAGAGAAATTCAAGAAGACTGAAATCATGCCAAGCATCTGCTCTGACCACCATGGTGTGAAAATAGAAATCAGTAGTAAGAAGAAAATTACAAAATCTAGAAAAGCCAAAAGTTAGCATATAAAGGAAAAGAATAAGTGTTAGAGCAGAAATAAGAAAATGGGGAGTAGAGAACCAATAGAAGAAATTAACCAAAGTAAGAGTTTGAAAATGGAAAAACCTTTAGGTAGGTTAACCAAGAAAAAGAGGAAAAGGACACAAAAACGAAATTACAAGTAAAAAAGAGCTATTACAAGATACCACTCAAACTCAAGGATCCTGCGAGGCAACTATGACCAAGTATAAGCCAATCTCCTGGAAAACCTAGAAGAAAGGGAGAAATGCTTAAAAACATACAGCCTACCAAGACTGGATCATAAAGAAATAAAAAATCTGAACACACCAATTATTAGTAAGGAGATCTGAGTCAGTAGGCAAAAATCTCCCAACAAAGAAAAGCCCATGAGCCGACAGCATCAAAAGGGAATTCTACCAAACAGTTAAGAATTAACACCAAGTCTGCCGAAATTCTTACAAGAAAATTAAAGAGGGGGAAACTCTTCCAAACTCATTTTGAGACTAACATTACCCTGATATTAAGGCAGACGAGGATTCTACCAAAATGGGATGTGGAGGGGGCAGTGGGAGAAGAGGAAAAAGAAAGAAATGGAAGAGAAAATTACAGGCCCATGACCCTCCTTAACATAGATGCCAAAATCCTAAAAACAAAAACAAACCAAACAAAAACTAGCAAACCAAATCCAACAGCATATTAAAAGGATCATTTATCATGATGAGGTGTTTTTTTTCCCTGAGATGCAAGAATGGTTAAACATACACAAACCCATCAGTGGAATACATCACTTTAATGGGATAAAAAGAAGGAATTATACGGCTATTTCCACATGCAGAGAAAGCATTTGACAAAATTCAGCATCCATTCAAGATAAAAATTCTTAAGAAATTAGCACAGAAGGTACATAAACCTCCATATCACAAAGGCCATATTCGACAAGTCCACAGCTGACATCATAGTCAATGAGAAAAGTTGAAAGTTTTTCCTCTAAGATTAGGTTCAAGAGAAGGGTGCCCTCTCTTACGATACCTATTCAAAATATTAATGGAAGTCCTAGCTAGAGCAATCGGGCAAGAAAAATAAAAGGTATCAGAATTAGAAGAGAAGAAGTAAAATTGTTTCTATTTGAAGATGACATGATTTTTATATAGAAAATCCTAACGACTCAAACAAAAATTGTTAGGTTTAATAAACAAATTGAGTAAAGTTGCAGGATACAAAATCAGCATTCGAAAATCTGTAGATTTCTATACACTGACAGGGACTTTTCTGAAGGAAATAAAGAAGTTATTACCGTTTACAATAGTATCATAAACAAAATATTTAGGAATAAATTTAAGGAGTTAAATTTAAGATGTCTACATTGAAAAGTAGGAGACATTGATGAAAGAAATAGAAGACACAAAGAACTTTAGGAAAAGTACCCTGTATTCATGGATTGGAAGAATTAATATTTTTAAAATGTCCATAAGAACAAAAGCCATCATTAGAGTCAAGGAAATAATCCCTATCAAAATTTCAATGGAATTGACATGGAATTCTGAATTAAGAGTTCATTGATCTCCATTTTGTTAGGGTCCGTTATTAGAGCTGTATTAGTTTCCTTTGAGAGCTCTTTGTTTTTTGTCATAGCTCCAGCTGACACCCCGGTTTCCCTGAGGCACGCCACTGACTTTGTTCTGCAAATTTTGGTTCCACCTGTCAGTTTCTCAGCTCAAGCGCCACTGGGCCACACAGCTTCCAGGAGTTGTCAGAAGCCCTGAAGTTCAGATGGGGCTACAAGCCACTTTCCACAGAAGGTGGGGTGGTGTTTCAGCACCTTTCCTGCACAGGGCCAGCCAGGTTTTCTGGCCAGCAAACCTCCTCATTTAAGGATGCAAGTCACACAGACCTCCAGTCTGGTGAGTTCCTGGATCATAGTGCACCTCCAACTTGATTCTGCAGATGAGTGAAACCCCTGGTTGGGAATATTACATGGACACTGCAGGTATGAACTCAGTCTGTCAAGATCCCTGTGCTGGTTGTTGGGGGTTCCTTCCTATTATCTATCACAGTCAGATTTCTAGTGGCTGCACTCTGCAGTCTCCATGGTGTGATGTCATAGTGGCAGCTCCCACAGAATGACCCACAGTGCGGGCAGCGGGGAGAAGGATGGGGCTGGTTGCCCAACCTGGGTTCTTTCTCCTCACTGGAGGAACCATATGCTCACAAAGACCTCAATTTGTGGTGCTTCACTGGCCTAGTAGAGGGACAATGAGGTCATCAGGTAGCCATTCCTCTGACCCTTCTAGCACAGTCTGTCACGGTCTCTGGCTGCAGAGTGGTGCTTAAGCCTCGCCTGCATATTCTAGGATGCCTGCATATTCTAGGATTCTCTCAGTGGTGTCTTGTCCATGTCTTGTTCTTCTTGCGAAGGGGAACAAAACAGAATGACCTATGTTGCAGTCTTGAGATGTCACTCACTTCCTGTTTAATTTCTTGGGAAGCACCCAAATTCTTTTCCACAGCATTTGCACCATTTCACATTCCCCTAAGCAATTTACAGGAGTTCAAGTTCTCCACATTCTCGCCTTATTTTGCTTAGTGTTTATTAGTGTTATCATGGCCCTAGTGGGTTTGAAGTGGTATCTCCTGATCTTGACTTGCATTTTGCTAAAGATGACCCAGGTTGAGCTTCACTGCATATGCTTAACTAACTGTTACACGGGGGTTTGGGGGAAAGTTATGAATCCAAGTCCTTCTACTGAATTTTTTTTTTTATTGTTGAGTTGTAAGAGTTCTTTGTATCTTCTCAATAGTATACCTTTGTCAGATACATGATTTAGAAATATTTTCTCCTGTTTTATAGATTACCTTTCCACTTACTAGATAATGTTCTTTGACAAAAAAGTTTTCAAATTTGGTTGTTTCAGTACAGGGCCAGACTCCTGGCATTTTCCACAAAGTTATTCTTGACTTTTATCTTTTAATTTGTGCCTAAGGTACTCAAATACTAGCTTTCTTCCAACTTGTTAAGCTAGAAAACACTCACTCACTTGCTTATATAGGATTCGGTAAACTGTGCTTTTTCTTATCAACAACTAATTCATTAAAAGGACACACAAAAAAAGTTCTATATACAAGTGTGCCTTCGTAAGATCTAAGATCTGAGATATTCACAATTCTTGCAGTTTTTTAAAGTCCTGCCAGAAGTTACACCTACTAGACATCATCCAGAATCACCTACTTTACTGTGTAGGATGGGGGTGGTGGTGGGTGGTGCTTACAGTGCTCTGGTGGAATAAATTTGTGTTACCAACATCAAAAGGTATCTCCTCCATCCCATACTCATTTAATTGTACAATAATTAGCTGTGTTTTAAAACCTGAGAAGTCAGCTATTTACAATTATCTCCGAGCTTGAATGTTACCAGACCAGAGAAGTCACATTCAGTGTAAAGGATATACAGAGGCTGTTAAATTAATCATCACATATTTATTCAACTTTACAGCATAGACAAAATAAGACTCACATTAGTGAAAAATTTCTACAAAATGACTGTGAAAAGCAAAATATGACTTCTTCATCAATTTTGTATTTTCGTGAAACATATTAGCTATGAAAATAAAGCAGTTTACTTAGCACTGCGTCCTTTTTTGGGCTATGTTCAGTTATAGTTTGAAAGAGGTAGATATTTTTGTAACACCTGAGAAATGAGCTGTGATAACCCGGTATGATAAGACAGTTTATACATAATTTAAACGTATTGGTCTTAGGGCCACAAAATGTATTCATACACATATGAAGATGAAATGGTCTGTGTGGAGCCATGTTTTTTTCTACACCGTGGATTCCAATGATGCTACTGATTTTACAACTCCAGAAGGTTCCACAAAATGGTGCAACAAGTATATTTTAACTGATTGCAACATTTAAGCTTTTCCTGGATCAGCTGCAGGGTATTTTAACAGGGTTGACAAAGGGTCAGACAGTAAATACATAAGAATTGCTCAACATAATAGCTATAGTATGAAAGCAGCCCTAGTCAAGATAGAGATGGTCTGACGGCTCCTGTTCCAGAATACAGTAGGTAGTACACACTACAGAGCCATTTGGAAGGGAGTCCTTCCCATAAGGTTCTTTTTTCCCTTGTTAACCACAGGAAAAGTTCTGAAACGAAAGCAAATGCTTCCCAGATTCCAGAGGCTTTCCATGTCTTATGTCATTTCACACAATGATATCTAATATATACCTATTAGATCCAAAACAGCAGAGCAAATGCTCTGAACCACATTGCTTTCAGCCCAAGATTTGCCTTCCCCACAAAGTAAGTATCACAAAGAAATGTGGGGCCACAAAACTACCTTAATAAGATGTTAAGAACTTACATGCTGTACTGTTCTGGTGAAATATGATCACTAGAATTAATTTTAAGGTGAATTGTAGTTCTGACACATAATCTTTATCCCCCCCCCCCCCCCCCCCCCCGCAAAGTGGTGGGTCCAACAGTTCCATTTAGTAGCTGATGGAGACACTTTTAAAAAACTGTTGAACGGTGAAGTGTGGACTTGCTACTTTTGGCAGACTAACTAAGGATGTCAAATTTCATGTAAATTTATTTTGCTTAACTCTCTGGTCCCTTGATTATCATGGTCAGTAGTGAAAGTTTGCAAATACTTCACACTGCAGGCTGTTTTACCTATCAGGTAATCTTCAATTTTCAACCAATTTAAGGTCATAGATGTGACAGGAACATATAAATAAAAGTAACTTTCAAACACTGAAATAACAAAGGAAAGTAACAAACAAAATTACAAAGCCCAGAAATTTTGCCATTGTAAATGCAGAGATCTAGATAATTTTTTTTTCTTTAAACACATGTGTTCTAAGCTGAAACCAAAGCAGTAGAACCATTTTTAGTGACTTAAGCATTAAACCTATTTGTCCAATGACTTGTGTGTACATGCTATTTTGTTTACAAGTGACAACCGCATAATCATATTCTGCCACAACCTTGAGAAAGTCAAGACAAGACTTAACAGTCATCTTCATTTGCAAGTGATAAAAAATATTACCAAAAAATCGAACCTATGTCAAATATGCTACACTTGTTTCCTATCCCACACTTGAGCTTTATTTTCCACTTGGCATTTGAATGAGCTACTAGACAAAACTAATCATCTTTATATTTTCTCTTTTTTATATTAGTGGAATAGAGAGTTTAAATTAGTTTTAGGTTTCACATAGGGAAACCACCATTGAAACAACGCTCAATTTAATTATGATAATAACACAAGGGGCAGGGATAAGGCAAATGAACACAGTGAAAGGATGAGACATGTATTCCAATAAAAGGTTAGTAAGGCAGGTATGTAATACAGCTGTGGAAACTGTACACATTAAAGCAATGCAAAACAACTAAGCAGCCTCCTGTGCCACACAGTCCAATAGTTCTTTAAAAATACATATATAATAGAAAAAGAAAATTTTCATCACAAAACTAATAGTAACGACTACAGAAAACTGATACACAAAATATCACTCAGTACAGTGGTCACACTTCATCTGATTCAACTGAATCAGTGCCTGGAAGAGATCATGTAGAAAGGGTCTTTGGAGTTGTGTTTTGTTTCATTTGCTCCCTGAAGCTTAGCCTCCAGGTACACTCCTGGAGCTCTTCTAGAAGTCTTCAGCTCCTTCTGAGAAACAACACCAGTGCAGGACTGTGTCACAGGTGTGGCTAAATCTACATCCACTGCATTTACAGAGACCTGCTCTTTGAGGGCTTCCACCTTCTCACTGAGCTCATTTCTTTCCATTTGAAGAGCTCTACACAGCTTCTCTAACCGTTCCAGTTTTATTTGAAAGGACTTGTACTCTTTATCATGCACAGCTTTCTGGGGAGTTGGGGGGGGTGGGGTGGAGAGGAGAGAATTCATGTAACCACTCTACATATAAATACAGAGTACATTATTGTCTACAAAAGAAAAAAAAAGAAATCTGTGCCACACTGTCAACTACCTTTTACCATCTGCTGAAAATACAATTATTCTGGAACAATGCAAAAAATTAAATACTCTTTTGTCATGTTTCTTTAAAGTAACCAAAATGCACATCTTGATTTTCAGTTAATTTTATGTTGACTTAATAAAGAATAAATAAAATTAATTATTTTAATTTAAAATGCTAGAAATAAGAGTACAGTCTTCTTTCTTCAATTTTTCTTCCTTTCCACCATTTTGAAACCCTAATACTTTCTTTCATGAAATGTTATAACTAGTCCCATGAAGTTTATGAACCTGAGAAATTTAGTAATTGCAAATGGAATACACTTACTTCAGCTTTCTTTGCAGCAAACCTTACAAAAAGTAGTTTGCTGCCTTTCGGAGATGAGCAAGTCAAGGTAGAAAGCAACTGAGTTAAAAGTTTGTGCTCTCTCCATGGGAAATCTGAATAAAGGTGTCTTCCCTGCAAAACTGTGACTCTCAAGTTGTGCCTTCTGAACCAACAGGAGAACTTCCTGGACACATTTAGAAAGGCAAAACTTCAGGCCACACCTCTGATGTAATGAATCAAAAGCTCTGATGGGGAATAGTATCCTGTTTAACAAGCCTTAGTCTGTATAAGCTAAGTTTGCTATAGTGGACAGCAAAATCTACTTCAATTTATAGGTGTCCACATCACAACTCAGAGCTAATTAATTGGGAAAGAAGTTTGATACCTCACCTAAGAGAACCTAACTTACCACAGGAAAGAGACCACGTAAGTAAACCTGTAGTTACTCAGCAAACCGGAAGTTCCAGCCTGCCCTAGTACTGAAATCAATGAGCATTCACTATGCATTCACGTAAAACCTTCTCACCTCTTCGGCCATTTGCAGAAGTACTTTATTATTATTTTCCCATTTTGTACGCCACATTATCATTTCTTTTTCCAGCTTTTTAATTTTCTTTGTCATCTGTGAATCAACACAATGGCAAAGTTAAATTCTAATTTGCATTCCTTGACCCACCCCTCAAATATTGTATAATGTTCCTCCCTTCCCTCATCAGTGCACTATCCTCAACTAGATGCTAGCTGTGTATGTCTTGCTAAAAGCAGTTATGCCTGTCTATTGTGAGCAGAGCTAACAGAAGCCCTTATCGTGGTGGCAGCAGCAAGAACCAAAGTAGAAGGAGTTTTCGTATTATGAGAAGAAGAAATTTGATCTCCTCAGTTTCAGAGGAAACAGCACATGGAAACTTGAAATACCACCACACTCTGAATGCTTTCACATCAGATTGTACTGCTAACTATTTCAGTTAGAGGGAGAGAACCACCTTCTTCCTAAATCCTATAGCAAAAAAAAGTCTATGTTCTTGAGTTATCTGTAGAGACAGTACATTAAACTAATTCATCTGATTTTTGCAAAAACATGTTCTCAGCTTCTAAGGAGATTAAGAATTTAAAATGCTATCAGTATCAGAAGTAGAGGCCAGATAATTTAGGTAAGTGATCAGGAAAGGTATTAAAATTATTAAATCCTTAGCTTTATTCATCCTCACAACTCACAAGACTATCCTATTTCAGCTTTTATTAAAGATAAAATGGGTGTAAAAACAAGTGTTCTTAATAAATGCGACAGGATCCCAATTCTCAGAAATTCAGAATTAGATTCAGTTATTATGTCCCTCAAGCATCCATCTTTCCAAAATTCCTTTATTGCTGGTCTGCACATCAAGCACTGTCCCAAGTAGATATACTGTGTCATGCACTGTGAAGGGAAACTAGGATAAGGCAGAGCCAATACCCTGTGCCACAGTTAATTCCCCACCAAAGTCCCAGAGTGGGACAAGGCTGTAGGAGGAGCTCATGGAAGATCAGACTTCACTGCTGACAACTGTGATCTCTACAGTCGCCAGCAGAGAGGAATGTGTTCCAGGGAGTCCCCATCTTAAGCTGCTCTGCCTTGTGATGCTCAAGTGGTACAGTACAGCTAACACCTTCTCTGTGAAGACAGAACAACTTCCCTTCCACTGGAGCACTCAGCTGAAAAGACTCGTAGGCACAACACCTGCTGCTCACTGAATTGTACACGCTACTTGGGTGTAAAACTCCCTGATGGTGGTACCTGGAGTACTTAATTTAACATGGCTAAGCAGTGTCTGAAGTACAGAAGATACTTTTGTTATTCCCATTTTTAACAATGAAGGAACAGAAAAGTTAAACTTGTCCAAGGGCTACCATAAATGACTGCCCAGGATTATTAATCCAAGAAATCTGACTAATGAGCATGTGCTCTCAACCACTGTGTAAATTCTAGTAACAATCCAGCATTGTTATTTGTCTACTGACCATGCTTTCTTTTTAAATCCCACTTTTAGAAAGGGAAATTCCATTCTAATAGCTTGCCCCAAAGAGGTTATACAACGCAATAACTGAACTCAGCCTCACATACTAAGATGGTTCTTTGTTATCTGGGTTAGAAGCAGGTAACAGTACTCTAAAATTGACACTTAGCCCATATTCTGAGCTGAAATAATGCCAAACATTTTCTACACTGAATTTTGGCAGTATTTTAAAATTATATAAGGATGTGTGTCCCCGTATATTGCATGTATAAAGATGAATATTAGAAGTGTAAAAATACATTCAGCATAACTAGATCCTCAGAACTAATCTATTCCAACCAAAAATATATCATCACTTCCCTTGGCCTCCATTTTTAAAATATAATTTACATAATGCTTGTGAAAGAACTGGTCAGGGATCATCAGAGGTGATCTTTTAAAAGAAAATCTATTTCTAACAACACATTATCTTTAATAAAAGAATTATCATCAATGATGATAGAATTTTGAGAGTATCAATATCCTGAGCAACTTGGGGTAAGTTCAGGGCAAAATGCCTGCATATACCAGGTGAAGATCAGGAAACAAAAATATTACATTCATTCAATATAAACTCATCCAAGTCATTATTATGCTTAAAATTAAGACATACAAACTTCATGCTAATACTCTACTAAACTCATGTAAATACCTTTTCCATTTCCTGCCTGAAGGTTGTGAAGAGTTCATTGCTTTTTGCCATGGTAGTCTGGAATTCTTCAAACTTATCCATATAAAGAGATAGCTACAAGAAAAAAGAAAACAGAAAAGAACAGAAAAAAAAAAAAACAAAAGAAAAAAAAAGGGAGGAAGAGAGGGAGGGAAAGAGGGAGAGAGAAAGAAAGATAAGGAGGTAAGGAGGGAGGGAGGAAGGCAGGGAGGGAGGGAGGAAGGCAGGGAGGGAGGGAGGAAGGAAGGAAGGGAGGGAGGGAGGAAGGAAGGGAGGGAGAAAGGGAGGGAGGGAGGAAGGAAGGAAGGGAAAGAGGAAGGAAGAAAAGGAGGGAGGGAAGGAAGGAAGAAAGGAGAGACAGAGAGCGAGCAAGAGAGAAAGAAATAGAGAAGGTATCAAACATTCTGAGTTCCAGATCAGTCATTTAGAATCCCAAAGACTTGCAAAGGAACACAATGTGGCTAAACATTAGTCACTTATTACATGTGCTACAAAGAAGAAGAAATGCATCAGCAAACCTTTGGGCACACGTAATACGTGGCTTAAATTCTTGCTAACCCACTGAAATGCTCTGAAACTTATGGAAATCTTGTTGTTTTAATCTAACTGCAAATGTTTAAAACACTCAAATGTTAAGGATCTGTACTCCATGAACTGTAATAAAAACTAAACATTTCATATAACTATAAATTTCATATAAATGTACCATTTTATGCAGCATCCCCTGTCCTCACATTTGAAAAACTATTCTTGGAAAAAGATCACTAGCTTGCATCGTTCTTAGCTTGGTATCAAGGCTAAATATTTCCTTAATATAGGCAGGAAAAGAAAACAAGTTGAAAATGGTTTGGATGGAGGACAAAGAATTTAGTGAGAGTATAGTTGAGAAAAAGGAAAGCTAAATTCATGTAGAGACACCAATTTTTCTTTTAATTCCCACCTTCAAGGAACTTTTTAAAAATTATTATTTTTCATTTTATCTAGGAAGACAATGCTAACTGAGCAGCACAAAGAGAACACAGAATGCTGAGTCACATTCAGAACTCAGAATTCTGAGTCACAGAAGGGAGTTGGGGGAAGGGAAGGAGGAGCTCTCCTAGCAGTGGGCAGAACAGAAACGTTTACATGGGTGAATGCTGAGTTAGGCTTGAGGTTGGGCTGAATTGGTTCATGCACATTGGGGTGGGGGAATCCCTTTGGAGACCATCGCTAAATATAAATGTATTTATACATTTATAAACATATAATATATATATATATGTGTGTGTGTACATATATATATGTATATTATACATATATATGTGTACATATGTGTACATATACATATTATATGTAACAGTAGTACAACACATACCTACACAATATTATACATATATATGTGTACATATGTGTACATATACATATTATATGTAACAGTACTACAACACATACCTACACTATGCTCAGGATGAGGAAAGAGCATGCCTCTTTGCTCTGTATTTCTGTGCAATACAGTGTTTTGCCCAAGAAAAGCAAAAAAGAATGAAAGACAATCAGATGCCAAGAAATAGCACAAATTACCTTTCCATTTGCACCAGTACTATCTGAGGACTATTAAACAGAACCACATGAAAAGAATGGGAAAGGGATAGGAAAGAGTATGATGGACCCAGTCTACCCAGTAATCTTGTGGCATGGGCCATATGGGGAAAAACACGTTAAGGCTAAAGAATAGACAAAGTAAATACAGGATGACCAAATCATGCCCACAGAAACAGGAAGGCAAGGGCCTGGCTGAATACAAACTCAGGAGCAAGTTCAAGAGGCCTCCATTATAAGCAGTGTGTGGAAGAGTCCCTACTGGCAGGGCCAATGACCTAGAGATGGAGCAATGGTGCTGCTTAGGGAGACAAAGGGAGCAGTCTGGGCACTTGAGAGGCATTAGAAGTTAACGGCAGTCTAGGCATGGTCCAGGCAGACTGTCCCATCTGAGTGCTCAACGCTGGCCCACAGTAGGTGGCTAGTAAGCGACAACTACCATCACACCTGGCCTTACATGGCACATGCCTGGATTACAGAACAGTATGTCAGTACACACCAATTAGAATCTATCCTCAATAAATGGTGGAAACTGACATGGTAACAGCATAGAATGAGACCAAGGACAGCCACATTTACGGACTTTGGAAAGGGAGATGTGGTAGCAAAGGAAGAAACTAATGATCAGGCAACATGGCCCAGGGTTTCAGAGATCACAGACAAAAGAAGCTGCAATGAGAACAATCCAACAGATTCCGAGATGCCTGGGAGCTTGGTAAGGCAGCCTCCTGACAACTTGCACTCGAGAAATAGTCAATGACCCCCCCCCCCCACAATTAATGAACATCTTCCAAAGCTGTTTATAGACTTTGTACACCTTCTCCACGTCAATTCTTTTCTCCAGTTACATGCACCTCTGAGTGTCCTTACAGGGCTAATAAGTAACAGGTTTAAAGTTTCTAGAAGCAAGCCCACTTGGTCATAACTTACGTTGGAAAGCTCAAAAGCCTTCTCATATTTGACTTTTCTCCAATTTTCACTGTAAGTTAGGCTAGTTTTATCACTGATAACCCACTAAAAACTGTTCCCAAAGACATAAAGAGGACTCTGAAGGGTTGGTTGCTCATGAAGACGTGTGCAGTCTTAATATATTAGTGAATTTTAGGACTAATTAAGAGAATCATTATGTTAAACATTCCATAATAAAGTTTTCAACAAGTGACATGTTTTTCAAGAGAATGTAACCCTGGTTAACTAAAAGAATAAATTATATGGATAAATACCTAATTGCTCCTGTCTATAAAAATACAGGTAGATATTAGTAAACTTTCAGAGAGGGAGGCACAATATTTCCTCTGTCTTTTCTTGAAGTGAGATGCAGTATCTGCTTCCTTTACTCCACACAAAGCAACCATATAGGAGACTGAAATAGGACAACATAAGGCTGAACTCAAAAACAAAGAATCTCAATTTTCACTGAAAAAACACACATGCAAAGGGTTAGTATCCAAAATCTATAAAGAACTTACGAAACTCAACACCCAAAAAACAAATAATCCAGTAAAGAAATGGGCAGAAGACATGACTATTGTTGGACACTTTTCCAAAAAAGATATCCAGATGGCTAACAGACACATGAAAAGATGCTCAACATCACTCCTCATCAGGCAAATACAAATCAAAACCACACTGAGGTACCACCTCACGCCAGTGAGAATAGCTACAATGAACAAATCAGGAGACTACAGATGCTGGCGATGATGTGGAGAAAAGGAAACCCTCTTGCACCGTTGGTGGGAATGCAAACTGCTGCAGCCACTCTGGAAAATAGTGTGGAGGTTCCTCAAAAAACTAAGGATAGAACTGTCCTCTGACCCAGCAATAGCACTGCTAGGAATTGCCCCAAGTGATACAGGAGGGCTGAGGCATAGGGGCACTTGTACCCCAATGTTTATAGCAGCACTTTCAACAATAGCCAAATCATGGAAAGAGCCTAAATGTCCATCAACTGATGCATGGATAAAGAAATTGTAGTTTATATATACATCTGAATACTACTGTACTAAGAATGAAATCCTGCCATTTGCAGCAACATGGGTGGAACTGAAGGGTTTTATACTAAGTGAAATAAATCAGAAAGACAGATTCGTATGTTTTCACTCATGTGGAACTTGAGGCACTTAACAGAAGACCATGGGGGAAAGGTATGGGAAAAAAAGAGTTACAAACAGAGAGGCAGGGAGGCACATCATAAGAAACTCTGAAATACAGAGAACAAACTGAGGGTTGATGGAGCAGGGGAGAGGGGAAAATGGGTGATGGGCATTGAGGAGGGTGCTTGTTGGGATGAGCACTAGGTGTGTATTTAAGCAATGAATGATGAATCACAGGAATCTACTTCCAAAACCAAGAACACACTGTCTATACTGTATGTTAGCCAAGCTGACAATAAATTATATTAAAAATAAACAAAGAAACAAACACTACACACACACACACATCTGTAAGCAGATGAAGATTTTAAAAACTACACATACAACAAAATATGTATTTTCTCCCTGTTTTACTTTCCTCATGGAACAAACTTTAAAAGACACAGGAGAAAATATCTAGAATAGTAGAAAGAAGACACTGAAAACAGGCTCACTAGCCCTCCAGATTTGCTAGGGACTAAGGGGTTTTGGAGGACACAAGACTCACGGTGCTGATTTGAGAGAAGTCCTAGTCAACTCATGATGAGTTAGTTACCATAAGAGGAACATTCTAAGAGGTCAAAAGACCTAGTTTTCAGTTCTAGCTGGCATTCACTGGGAACAAGAAGATTCATAAATTCTACTATCCCCTGTTGTAAAGTTACCTGCTCTTTTAATTGTGCTTCCTCCCGTTTCATTTCTTCATATCTGTGCCTCGATTCTGTTGCTTCTTTTAATAACTAGAAAACAGAAACATTCTGGGAAAATACTAATAGTAATTACACATATGACTAAAATGTCAAATGACCAGATACTTATTTAGGCTTAGTGTTTCCTCTATTTTAGCAACAATCACAGGTCAAACATCCTATTATACCAAATTGTCAAGTACTTCCATCTTTGATCTACAGCACTTGTTAACACTTAGGACTGTGGGAAAAATCTTTAAACTGCTTAAGGAAAAAAAGTACCCTGGAGGCATACTAAGGTTTATAAAACTCACGGTCAAATAGTAGGAGAAATCAGGCATGTAACCTCAGACACACAAAACAGGGATGGAAATCTTGATATTATCAAGGTGGTAATGTTGCTAACACCATGAGAGGCAAGATGAGCCAGTTTAGAAAGCATATAGAGAGAGCAAAGCAGTGAAACAGATTAGGCTTCAGATTACTTTTTTTCAAATGGGGAAGAGGAGGGTCTGGTTTTCACACCTGCGCTTTCAAGAAAATTATATAGTGAAGTTGTACAGTAGGCAGTTGTGAAATTGTTTTTGAATACTGACATAAAAATGTCATACATGGGGCAAATAAGTCTTAAAGGTTTTCAAACCAACAAGAAAATATATACATGTAATACATGTATGTATGTGCATGTTTATGTATATGTATCTATGTATGCACATACACATGCACACACTTTTTACTCCATGTTGGAAATGAAACAGTTCCTTCAATTATACATCAAATGTCACTGTTGGGTTGCACTAAAGTCTATACTTTGCAAAATCCATCTCTCTAAATCCTAGACTCACACTTATTAGTATGCATTGTTCATTTCCTCACCATTCAGTTCCTGAGTGGTCCATACCATGATTACCTCAGCATCTAGATCACTAAAATAAAATGTAAAATGCTGAATGGAACAGTCCATAAATATATGCTTATTTAACTTAAGCATATAGAGTTTGATTTGCATGTCTTAATCATGATATTCCACTATGTTCACCAATTATTGACAGGAAAAATAACATGAGTACTTACCCATGATGCACGATTAAGGAAATAGAAAATTCTGCAAAGTTTACTGGGAAATTATACCAGATGAGTGAAATACAGTGTGCCTATTTTCAAGTTACTTATTTAAGAGAAAATGTACCAGGCTCTAGGAGACCCAGGTTCGGTGAACTTGGTATGAAATTTAATTGCCTGTAGCCGTGGAGGCCTAATTTGCCAGTATCTGCCACATTCCTGAATCTGGTGATCATTACCTAAAAATCAAGATAATATTGTACACAGGATAAAATCACCATGTTCATATCTTTCCACTAACTTGGTCTAATATTCCAAGTCTGTTTTATAAGAAAGTTTTACCAGGAAAGTTGAATGCATTCTAACATCTTGATATTAAAAAAACAAATTTCATCCCCATTTCTATGTAAATATTGAATGAATTTAAGTGTTTTAAATCATTTTGTCTACAATTATGGCAATAATGTTTTTAGGACACAGAACTTACAAATTCTCTTTCTCTTTGGTGTTTTTCATCAGCTTCCTCTATGAGCTCTGTTGTTTGCTGAAGCTTGGCATCCACAAGCTGTTGCTGCAGTTCCTTATGTTTGAACACTTTATTAATATGCTATAGAAAATATAAAATTTCTTCTATCACTTAGTGAAAAAGGGTATACATAGGTTAGGAGATACAACACAAGTTACAATAACTTACTTGCCTGTTATTCCTGCTCATACCACCATAACTAATTACGTTGGAGCTTTCTGTGCTCATACACACAAAAGCATCTACTCACATCACCTTGCAAACCACTCTGCACTTGCAGACATGATTCCCTCTGGCCCCTAACCTGAGTCCATCCAACCCAATCAACAGCTTTGTGTTGCCTGTTTCTGCTCTACATTGAAAATTAGGCTTAAACTATTAAGAAAAAAAAAAGATGGGTAAAGAGATCAAACTTGAAACCATTCATCACACACACAATTCCTGGGTATTATTTTCTTGTAATTAAATTTTCCCAAATTTCTCAGTACAGACAGTAGTATAATATAATGGTATGAATGGCCGGGGGTCAAATCTAGGCTTAGTGGATGGCCCTGGACAAATTCTGCCCTTTGACGAATCTCAGTTTCCTTATCCTTAAACATGGACAACCCCACATGTACCTCCTAAAGTGTTTGTAAAAATCAATAAAGTGGTTAATATATTTAACGTGCTTGGTGTCTAGAACATACTAGACCCTTGGTAAGAAAAGAGGTTACTGTCAAATCCAAAGTAAATTGTTAAGTAGTATTTCTGTAAAATAAAGTCATCAGAACACCCTTCTCTGATGGAAAAACATTAAAACTTTTTAGTTTCCATATTCCATGTGATAGGAAGAAATGGTAGTTAATAATATATAATCTAATTAAGTTTTGAGGAGTGGTTACATTTTTGTCTTTGACTGCATATTAGATCATTAAATTATATGCTCAACACCACCACCACCACCCCTCTCCCCACAGGAAACACTTCTGTAATACCTAACACAAACAAGGCTCACAGGTAATGTAACTTGAATATACACTTTGAAAATTTGTCACTTTAATAATGAAGTCGGGTGTCATTTGTTGCAACAACAAAATGAAAACAAAGTAAGAAAACGAGGGCTTTATGAAACAAATTTAGTGAAAAGTAAATCCACTCTATATGCCTCACAAAATTTACTTCAATAAATGCCCTGCAAGGAGGAAATACAGAGACAGAAACCTATATGTGAAAAAAAAGACTTGAGACATAACATCCAATGAAATGTATAAACCTTTTTGATCTGATTCAAAGAATTTTCAAAAGGGGGTTGGGGAATAGAAAAATGTGAGCAATGATGAAGTGGTTGGGAAAGTAATTACTGATAAATATTTTGGTATGAAAATGGTACTGTGATTCTGCTTCAAAAGAGTCTTGTCTTTTCAAGATATGCATTCAAATAATGCTGGCTGAAATAATATGACATCTTGGATTTGCTTGAAACACAGATTTGCTGTTAAAAGATAAGGAGAATGGTTAGAAAAATGCTCAAAATCTTTAAACTGTTTTCAAAGGATATAAGTAAAACTGTAAATTAAAACAACCTAAACTTTGAATTGAAACTGGATAAATTACATAGCCATTGTTGTTCGCTTCATTTGGGGGCTTTTTCTGGTAGTAAAATATACCATTTAAAAATTTATCATTTTAACCATTTTTAATTGTCACCAATCTTTTCTAATTAGCAGTTTAAATATACTTATGTAAGGAGTTCAACACACATAATTGAACATTTTACTACCCTTAAAATATAACAAAGGCAGAGGAATGTGCCCTTTGGAAAACCCAAAGCTCTTAGCCTATACACTTGAGCTCAGAAAGTAAGGAAAACTAATGAGCATGCTATCACCAATTTCCGTTTAAGGTAGACATCACAGAACTTCCAGACTAGCTTGTAAAATAACTGCAGTGATCGGGTTCTGCAGGCATAAATGATTCACTGTACACTCACCTTAACTTCACTGTGTCTGTGGCAACCAAGAAGGGTGGGTGTTTAGTTAAAAGAAGTTTCTCTCCCCGCCAAAAGTTATACTATGTAAAATGCAATGGTACTATAGATTGTATTATCATAGATTTATGATAGATTATCATGGAAGTCAGAGATATTGGATATTTGGGCACCAAATATTTATTTACTCTTTGACTGGATATGGAAAAAAACAGTCTGTTTACTAAAATTGCTATCTTCCAGTATCACATGGAAAACAAGTACCACTTGATATACCTCACATATCCAAATCCACAGATCCCTGGGTCAATCAGTGATGATCCCAATCAGTCTTTTAGTTTACACTGTGTCTAACATTTTCCTAATAAATTCCTGACTGTTTGCTACTATGCATACATAAAAGCTCTAAAATAATGTCCTGTGACAATAGTCTTCAGTAATGGTGAAAAGGTTTTCATAGTAACAAGATCCTGTGTCACTGAACAAAACACTTTTACCTCCTCTCTCAGTGCATACTGCTCAATGAGCTTCTTCAGCTTCTCTCCTAGTTCAGTGTTTTCTTGGCGGAGTTTGGCATTGTGTATGTCATGTTGTTCCAGCTGTGCTTGAATTTCACTTAAAGTAAACTGGAAACGTGCAGTTGCTTCTCTACGATGTTCTTCCTCTTCTTGTGCCTGCTGCATATTTTCTTCCTTATTATCCAAAATAACTTATGTTACTGGTATAGAATAAACTTCTACACTGAGTGCTTTAAAATTGTTGCTACTATGTGGGTTCCTGTAAAGATGCCCCAGTTGTTGCTTCTCACTAACAATCCCTTCTCTTCATCTATGACCAAACATCTCTGATTTAAAAGCATATTTCCTTAGTAGATTAATCAGGGAGAAACAAACTGACCGCTACAAAGTTAAGTGTTCTTTGACTTTGCAGACCTTACTACCCAAAATACAAGTATGGTTCTTCTCCATACAGTAGATGCTGCCTCATTATTTTTCCAACTGTTCTCCTCATTGGTTTGGTAGGGCATCATCCTAGATGAGTATGAAGAGGGATGGCCCATATAGCAGCTTCCTTTCTGAGTCAACCTTCCATTTCCTGGAGGTCAAGGGACAAATGTAATCTTTATTTTAAAAGCTTACTTTTGGGACTCCTGCATGACTCAGTCAGTTAAGCATCCAACTTCTGCTCCGCTTATGATCTCACAGTCTGTGAGCTCAGGCTCTGTGTCAGGCTCTGTGCTGACAGCTCAGAGCCTGGAGCCTGTTTTGGATTCTCTGTGTCCCTCTCCCTCTGCTCCCTCACCAGTTTGCACTCTCTGTCTCTCTTGACAATAAATAAAACACTAAAAAATTTTTTTAATAAAAAAAAAAATTTGAAAAAAGCTTACTTTCAATTCTTCCCAGGAAACAAGTATCAAAAGACATTTACCCAAACAACTATCAGCCTGGTCAAAATGTTAAACTGAAATAAGTAGGGGGAAATCCACTTTTATTAAATCTAAATTTGGGGGTGGGAGGAGCCAAGATGGTGGAACACCATGGAAGCTTTTTGTGTGTCTTGCGTCCATGAAATACAGCCAGACCAACACTAAACCATCCTACACACCTAGAAAACTGATTGGAGGATTAACACAACAATCCACACAACCTGAACCACAGAATTCAGCAGGTATGCAGAGTGGAGAAGTGAACTTGGTAAGCGAAAAGTCGCGAAAGGAATTCACCCCAAAAGAAAGAGCACAAAGAGATGACAGCCAGGGATTTAACCAACACAGATACAACCAAGGTGTCTGAACCAGAATTTAGAATCACAATAATAAGAATACTAGTTGGAGTCAAAAATAGATTAGAATCCCTTTCTGCAGAGATAAAAGAAGTAAAAAATAGCCAGAATGAAATTAAAAGTGCTATAACTGAGCTGCAATCACAGATGGATGCAGCGGTGGCAAGGATGGACGAGGCAGAACAGAGAATCAGCAACATAAGAGGACAAACTTATGGAGAATAATGAAGCAGAAAAAAAGAGGGAGATTAAGGCAAAAGAGCACAATTTAAGAATTAGAGAAATCAGTGACTCATTAAAAAGGAACAACATCAGAATCATAGGGGTCCCAGAAGAGGAAGAGAGAGAAATAGGGGTAGAAGGGTTTTGTGAGCAAATCAGAGCGGAAAACTTTCCTAACTTGGGGAAAGACACAGACATCAAAATCTAGGTAGCACAGAGGACCCCCGTTAGATTCAACAAAAACTGACCCTCAACGAGGCATATCATAGTCAAATTCACAAAGCACTCAGGCAAGGAGAGAATCATGAAAGCAGCAAGGGAAAAAAGTCCCTTACCTACAAGGGAAGACACATCAGATTTGCAGCACAACTGTCCACAGAAACATGGCAGGCCAGAAAGGAGCGGCAGGATACATTCAGTGTGCTGAATCAGAAAAATATGCAGCCAAAAATTCTTTATCCAGCAAGGCTGTCATTCAAAATTGAAGGAGAGAGAAAAAGTTTCCCAGACCAACATAAATTAAAGCAGTCTGCGACCACTAAACCAGCCCTGCAAGAAATTTTAAGGGAGACTCGCTGAGGGGAGAAAAGATGGGAAAAAAAAACCCAAAGATATATATCTATATGTATATATATACATGTGTATGTGTATATATGTATGTGTATATATGTATATATATATATAAATAAACAAATTTATATCAATAAAGAAATACCAAAAGCAACCAAAGATTAGAAAGGTCCAGAGAACACCACCAGAAACTCCAACTCTACAAGGATCATAATGGCAATAAATTCACATCTTTCAGTATTCACTCTGAACTCTGCTCCAATGGACTCAATGCTCCAATCAAAAGACACAGGGTAAGAGAATGGATAAGAAAAACAAGATCCATCTATATGCTGTTTACAAGAGACCCACTTGAGACCTAAAGTCATCTTCATATTGAATATAAGGGGGTGGAGAACCATCTGTCATGCAAAAGACAACAAAAGAAAGCCAGAGTAGCCATACTTCTATCAGACAATCTAGACTTTAAAATAAAGACTGTATCAAGAGATGCAGAAGGGCATTATATCATAATAAAGGGGTCTATAGGCCAAGAAGACCTAACAATTGTAAACATTTATGTGCCAAATGTGGCAGGACCCTAATATTTACATCAATTAATCACAAACATGAAAAACTCATTGACATTTATACCATAATAGTAGGAGACTTAAACACACCACTCACAGCAATGGACAGATCATCTAATAAAAAAATCAACAAGGAAACAATGGCTTTGAATGACACACTGGACCAGATAGACTTCATAGATACATTCAGAACATTTCATCCTAAAGCAGCAAAATATACGTTCTTCGCCAGTGCACGTGGAACGTTCTCCAGGATAGACCATATACTGGGACACAAATCAGCCCTAAGGAAGTACAAAAAGATCGAGATCATACCGTGCATATGTTCAGACCACAATGCTATGAAACTGGAAATCAACCACAAGAAAACAATTGGAAAGGTAACAAATACTTGGAGACTGAAGAACAACCTACTAAAGAATGAATGGGCTAACCAAGCAGTTAAAGAGGAAATTAATGTAAGTATATGGAAGTCAATGAAAATGATAACACCACAACCCAAAACCCCTGGGGCGGGCGCAGCAAAGGCGGTCATAAGAGGAAAGTATACAGCAATCCAGGCCTTCCTAAGGAAGCAAGAAGGATCTCCGATACCTAACCTAACCTTACGCCTAAAGGAGCTGGAAAAAGAACAGCAAATAAAACCCCAAAGCATCAGAAGACAGGAAATAATAAAGATCAGAGCAGCAATCAATGCTATCAAAACCAAAAAACCAGTAGAACAGATCAATGAAACCAAAAGCTGGTTCTTTGAAAGAATTAACAAAATGGATAAACGACTTGTCAGTTTGATCAAGAAGAAAAAGGAAAGGACCAAATAAATAAAATCAAGAATGAAAGAGGAGAGATCACAACCAACACAGCAGATATAAAAACAATAATAAGAGAATATTATGAGCAATTATATGCCAATAAAATGGGTAATCTGGAAGAATTGGGCAAATTCCTAGAAACATTTACACTACCAACACTGAAACAGGAAGAAATAGAAAATATGAACAGACCCATAGCCAGTAAGGAAATCGAATTAGTAATCAAAAGTCTGCCAAAAAACAAGAGTCCCGGGCCAGAAGGCTTTCCAGGGGAATTCTCCCAAATATTTAAAGGGAGAGTTAACACCTATTCTCTTGAAACTGTTCCAAAAAATAGAAATGGAAGAAAAACTTCCAAAGTCTTTCTATGAAGCCAGCATTACCTTGATTCCAAAACCAGACAGAGACCCCACTAAAAAGGAGAACTATGGACCAATTTCCCTGATGAACATGGATGCAAGAATCCTCACCCAGATATTAGCCAACCGGCTCCAACAATACATGAAAAAATTACCCTCCATGACCAAGTGGTATTTACACCTGGCACGCAGGGCTGGTTCAATATCTGCAAAACAATTAATGTGATTCATCACGTCAAGAAAAGAAAGGACAAGAACCATATGATCCTTTCAAGAGAGGCAGAGACAACATTTGACAAAATACGGCATCCTTTCTTGATAAAAACCCTCAAGAGAGTAGGGATAGAAGGAGCATACCTCGAGATGATAAAAGCCATATATGAACGACCCAATGCTACTATCATCCTCAATGGGGAAAAACTGAGAGCTTTCCCCCTAAGGTCAGGAAAAAGACAGGGATGTCCACTCTCGCCACTGTTATTCAACATAGTGTTGGAACTCTTCTTAGGCTCTGCAATCAGACAACACAAAGAAACAAAAGGCATCCAAAGCGGCCAGGAGGAGGGCAAACTTTCACCCTTCGCGGATGACATGACACTCTACACGGAAAAGCCAAAAGATTCCACCAGAAAACTGCCAGAACTGATTCATGAATTAGGCGAAGTTGCAGGATATAAAATCAATGCACAGAAATCGGTTGCATTCCTATACACCAACAATGAAGCAACAGAAAGAGAAATCAAGGAATCGATCCCATTTACAGTTGCACAAAAAAACCCATAAAATACCGAACCAAAGAGGTGAAAAATCTATACACTGAAAACTACAGAAAGCTCATGAAAGAAATTGAAGAAGACACAAAGAAATGGAAAAAGATTCCATGCTCCTGGATAGGAAGAACAAATATTGTTGAAATGTCGATACTACCCAAAGCAATCTACATATTCAACGCGATCCCTATCAAAGTGACACCAGCATTCTTCACAGAGCTGGAACAAATAACCTTAAAATTTGTATGGAACCAGAAAAGACCCCAAAGAGCCAAAGCAATCTTGAAAAAGAAAACCAAAGCAGGAGGCATCACAATCCCAGACTTCAAAGCTATAATCATCAAGACAGTATGGTACTGGCACAAGAACAGACACTCAGATCAATGGAACAGAATAGAGAACCCAGAAATGGATCCACAAACGTGTGGCCAACTAATCTTTGACAAAGCAGCAAAGAATATCCAATGGAATGAAGACAGTCTCTTCAGCAAGTGGTGCTGGGAAAACTGGACAGCGACATGCAGAAGAATGAACCTGCACCACTTTCTTACCCCATACACAAAAATAAGCTCAAGGTGGGTGAAAGGCCTCAATGTAAGACAGGAAGCCATCAAATTCCTTGAGGAGAAAGCAGGCAAAAACCTCTTTGATCTTGCCCGCAGCAACTTCTTACTCAACACGTCTCTGGAGGCAAGGGAAACAAAAGCAAAAATGAACTACTGGGACCTCGTCAAAATAAAAAGCTTCTGCACAGCGAAGGAAACAATCAGCAAAACTAAAAGGCAACCAACAGAATGGGAGAAGATATTTGCAAATGACATATCAGATAAAGGGTTAGTATCCAAAATCTATAAAGACCTTACCAAACTCAACACCCAAAAAACAAATAATCCAGTGAAGAAACAGGCAAAAGACATGAATAGACACTTCTCCAAGGAAGACGTCCGGATGGCCAAGCGACACATGAAAAATGCTCAACGTCACTCATCACCAGGGAAATAACCTGATAAGCCACAATGAGATACCACCTTACACCTGTCAGAATGGCTAACTTTAACAACTCAGGCAACAACAGATGTTGGCGAGGATGCGGAGAAAGAGGATCTCTTTTGCATTGTTGGTGGCAATGCAAGCTGGTGCAGCCACTCTGGAAAACAGTATGGAGGTTCCTCAAAAAACTAAAAATAGAACTACCCTATGACCCAGCGATTGCACTACTAGGCATTTATCCACGGGATACAGGTGTGCTGTTTCGAAGGGACACATGCACCCCATGTTCATAGCAGCACTATCAACAATAGCCAAAGTACGGAAAGAGCCCAAATGTCCATGGATGGATGAATGGATAAGGAAGATGTGGTATATGTGGTGTGTGTGTGTATATACACACACACACACACACACACACACACACACACACACACACACATATACATATATACATATATACATTTATATATATATATGTATATATATATATATACACACATATATACCATATATGTGTGTATATATACATATACACATATATACCATATATGTGTGTATATATACATATACACATATATACCATATATGTATATATATACATATATACATATATATATATATGCTAAGAACACGGTCCAGGTTCATTCTTCTGCCTGTTGCTGTCCAGTTTTCCCATTCCGTGTGTATATATATATATGTACATATATACATATATATACACATATACATACATATATATGT
Source organism: Panthera leo (assembly GCF_018350215.1). Lineage (NCBI taxonomy): Eukaryota > Metazoa > Chordata > Mammalia > Carnivora > Felidae > Panthera > Panthera leo. The sequence continues at coordinate 349,106 of NW_024962234.1, forward strand.
ATACATGTACACATATATGTATATACATATTTACATATACATATATACATACATATATGTATACATATGTGTGTGTGTATATATGTATATATGGCAATGAAAAAGAATGAAATCTTGGCATTTGCAACTACATGGATGGAACTGGAGGGTATTATGCTAAGTGAAATTAGTCAGAGAAAGATAAAAATCATATGACTTCACTCTTATGAGGACTTTCAGAGACAAAACAGATGAACATAAGGGAAGGGAAACAAAAATAATATAAAAATAATATAAGATAATATAAAAACAGGGAGATGGACAAAATAGAAGAGACTCATAAATATGGAGAACAAACTGAGGGCTGCTGGAGGGATTGTGGGAGGGGGGATGGACTAAATGGGTAAGGGGCACTCCTGAAATCATTGTTGCACTACATGCTAACTAATTTGGATGTAAATTTAAAAAAATACAAAATAAAATTTAAAAAAAAAAGAAAAAAAAAATCAATCTAAATTTAAGTCTTCTAATGAAAAAAAAACAAAAAACAAAAAAAAAACCTCACCCCAGATCAGGATTTATTTCATGAGTTGCCCTGTATTCCTGGATCTTGGGAGTTTGCTGTGATAAAGGTAATTAGAGATCCTACTCCGTATTCTTAGCTATAGGCAGACATGTTCCCATTAGAAAAGGCAGATTCCTTTTACACTCTCTAGTTCTTTATCCTTCCACAAATTATAAAATTTTAATAACTGTTCCCTCTTCCTGTATATATAGAGAAGAGTAAATCCTTCACCTACATGTGTACAAAACCAACGTAGGCGTGAGTGCTCTTCTGTAGTACTTAGGAAGTGAATTGCTGAAGATGGGAAGAGAACGGTTACACAGACTAGCCAGTTAGGATCCATAGGAGTTCTCTGCAATCTGTTTTTGCTTCGTAAACTCATTCTGATTCAAGTCTATTACTACCAGTCAATGTTTTCTGCTTTCTGCTGAGCATTTCATTTCTTCATCACCATGAAGGTCATGGTAATCAACTACATTAATCATCAGAAAAATTCCTGGCAACCCTGAGCTTACTAAACAGGAGGGCCATGAACACTAACATCAATACCATCTAGATACCCTGTGATCAAGTATAAGGTACATTACTGAACTCTTTCTTGATGCTGAAACCAACAGCTGGATAGCAGAGTATTAGATTTACAAGTGGCCTTACATACAGCATTAACCCAGGCAAAGTTGAATAAATAAATGTTGAAGGTAGTATGTCTTTGAGGACCCACCAAAGTCCTCTGCTCAGGAACCTAACCTACCTGACACCTGAAGCAAGTGTCCCCTGGAGTTATCGCCAAGCTGCCATTATTACAACCAAGTCCCACTACAGCAAGTGAAGCAAGGATCTACTTCAAACAAAATCACTTCAAACAGTGGTTATACACTCACCCTAGCCGTCTCCTGAAAACAGAAAAATGCATCAACTAACCTTTAGTGTCTTATTGTGACGCTGAAGTTCCCTGCAAAGAGACTCTAGTTTGCTTCTTGCCAAGATGGCCTTGCTGTGTTCACTCTGCAAGTGAACTTTCTCTTTGATGATCTGGGCTTGTTTCTTCTGCAGAACCTTCATTTGCTTCTGAACATTCCTGCTCTCCTCCAGCTAAAATTAACAAGTAGTTTATACAGTTAGAAAATAAAGTAAGAACCTCGGAGTTACAGTTGGCAGAATTGGAATTAGTCATGGAAACTTTTCTACTACTCTCTTATTCGGCTGAGATATAAAATGGCATGCAAATAATTTTGGTGTATTTAGAAAACAAACCACAATGTCTTTTTTAAAATTAAAAACAAAATAGATCTTTGAGGCAAACTTCTTATGAGTGAACACCATCTGGTTTTACTTTTCTACAAGAAATGGAAAAACTACAAGAAATGAAACAAAGAAGCAGCTCTTCGTGAAAAGAAGGCAATTTATTCTATTGTATGAGAACAGATAAAATGACAGTCTTGCTGACACTTCAGTAAAGCTCTCCTAAAGAAAAAATGTTGACAAGTCACACATTTCAAGAGCAAGAGCAAGAGCGACTTATCCAGGAGACTTATCAAACACTCTTACAGGCCACACGTTTAGAGCTACTAAAAACACCTTCATTGAAATTTCTTCTGGCAAAGAATAATTTTTCTTTGAATCTTACTACGGACTATGAGTATAGCATAATTCACCTGGCTATAGGTGCTACACAAATTATCTGCAACCCAACTGGTTTCCTGCCCACTCCCCATTCTTTCCTGCTGCTCATGTATCAGAAGCTGAGTAAAAACATTATTATGTCTATTGGAATTGAATTCTTTCATGGTAATACTAATAACAAATTACTGGTGATGCAGCTCAGACGTGACTACCTTAGGCACTAATGATGACATATTACACTGAACTGACTAGGTACGAGACACTGAGCTGATAAATATTAATGATAAAAAAAAAAATGAACAAAAAGGAGCCCGAGAAGATAGGCACCATTGCAAGTAATTGATATATTTGACATGGAGACACAGAAAGCCTGATGGCTTCTCTTTCCTCTACAAAAAAAGGCACAGTTGCAAATAATTTAGTTGCACTTTGCATAGTGCAAGAAAATTATTTGCAACTCCTGTGGAGAAGGAGGGCAGGTAGAAAGAAGTTGAGGGTTTATACAGTCAATGGAAAAAAGTGTCTAATATGTGGAGTTTTTATAATAGTGTAGTGATTGTAGACAGAGAGGTATTAAAATGACCATGAAGACCTAGTTGTGATTTCATCTGCCTGGCTGTATTTTTGGACACCTTGAGTGGGTTTCTGTCTGGCAGGTGAAATGGATGGACAAAGTGGAGCATGTATATTTCCAGAAAGACTGATTTTTATGGCATATGAAATCTAAGGGAAAAAACAAACACAAAGACTGAAGGTAGTACAGGCAAGGTGAAAGTAGAAGCTCAATGTACTGCTTGCTGCAATGGTTACAGAGAGAACAAATATAGTGGGAATCCTTCAAAAAGTATTTTCTGGACTGGTGATACTCAGAATCTGAATGGAGTATCTGTACTTGTGGCTTTTGATGTCCTCTTATGGCTACATAAGGTAGCCAAAGCAGAGGGTGGCCAAGGGGGTACAGAGATGAGATAGGTAATCAAGGACAAGGGTCACGGAACAAGAGACTGAAGTGACATCAGAGAAAGCTGTTCCACTCCTACAACTTCATTATTTTGGAACTCTGGAATCTATTCAAAGTCCTGCACCCTCCAAGGGCATGCTGAGCCAGTAAACAGTGGTTAATTTTGGTTAATTTAAGCCAACAGTGCAGGAGCAGATATTCACTCTTCACTCCACTCCCATGCTCCTGTGGCAGGTGACTATACTATCACATGTTCCTGCAGTGGCTTACAGGAGCCAGGTAAGCAGTAACGTCTCAGTCTTTCAAAAATATCAAAGATATGTGTTTGACTGCGACTGACACATCTGATCACAAAGGTGCACACAGAGTGGTGGCCACCATCATTGCAGATGCCTCGCACCATATGAAGTGGCACGCAGGGTGTGTAGGGAAACAGACCCTACTTAATTATTATTTCCCTCATTTCACTTATCCTCTTTTCTTCTTTGGAGGGGAAGGCATACACTGAAGTACTATGACATTCAAAAACAACCATATATCTGTGGAAATTTAGAAAGTCACCCATGCAAGCCTAGAATGAAAGACAACCAGGGAAGACCTTAAGTTTGCATTTCATTCTAATCTCTGACAGACCTTGTACAACACTAGCCAAACAAGGAAAGGCAAAGAGCAAAACCTAGGCAAAATAGAGAGAATCTAATATTCAAGTTACCATGTCATAATATTTAAATATCTAGTTTTCAACAACAGCAGCAGCAGCAGCAGCAACAACAACAACAACAACAGCAACAGCAACAAATCATAAGGCGTACAAAGAAGTAGGACAGTATGGCCAATTCAAAGGAAAAACGTAAGTCAACAGAAACTGTCCCAGACGAAGATCAGATGATAGAAATACCAAACACATTAAAACAACACCTTTAGCTCTTTACACTGCCCAAAGAGCTAATGGATGATGCGGATAAAGTCAGGAAAACAATGTAGGAATTAAAAGGAAAAAAAGTCCATAACGAGGGACCATAAAGAGGAACTAAAATAAAAATATGGAATTGAAAAATACAAAACTGAAGTGAGCAATTCACTACAAAGATTTAAAATCAGATATGACCAGACAAAAGAAAGAAATCAGTAAACTAGAAGATACGTCAATGTAAATTCTCAACTCCAGGGAATGAAAAAAAAAAAAAAAAAATGAGGAAAAACCTAAGAGCATAAAGGACCTTTGGGACACCACCAAGTGGAGCAACATATGCACCGTGGGAATCAAAGAAGAGGGATGGGCAGAAAAATTATTGGAAAAAATAATGGCACAAACTTCCCCAAATTTGATGCAACATATGAATACCAAAAAGCTGGCTGAACACCAGGAAGGATAAACAGACACCCACACTGAGGCACATTATAATAAAAACTGCCCAGTGCCAATGACAAAGAGAAAATCTTGAAAGCAGCAAGAGGGAAAGTGACTCATCACCTATGAAGGAATCTCCATAAGATTATCAGCTAATTTCTCAGCAGAAGCCAGAAGTCAGTGGCCTTCAAAGTGCTGATGTGTTGGAGGGAGACAGTCCCTCCTGTATCTGACAAAACTGTCCTTCAAAACTGACGGAGAAATGAAGACATTCACAGATCCACAAGAGCTGAGGGGGTGGTGACCACATTCTTGAGTGCTGCTATCTCCTAGAGGGGAGTGTGTAAACATATATGCTCCTCCTGTTTTCACTTCTTATACTTTGGTTTGTTGTGACTATTGCCCGGGGGAGGGAGGACACCCCTTCATTGCCTGGCTCTAGTGGCCAGTGGGGACTATACTCATAGATCCCACAGGACTGTTACAAGTGGAGAACCATCCATGTGGGCTGAGCCAACACACACCAAGCACAGTGAAGAAATGGCAGACTGAAATGTAACCCAGTCTTTCTGTGGAAGAGGCCTATTAGCGTATCTTCAAAAGGCAGGCTTCTAAATTAAAGCATACATCTAGGAGCCAACTACAAATCCTCTATACAAGGCAGGAAGAGGAGGCACCATCTTCACACTCTACGTCTACCACGTCCCAGGAGATCAGCGTCTTCAAGGAAGGAGACTTTGTATATGTCTAGCACCACTGATTGCCAAGATGACACATCCCTGGAATGCTTGACTCTTGTGGCCAGCCAAGTTTGTGTTCACAGGTTCACAACACAGTAACAGATGAATAAACAGTTCTTAACTGTCTATCACCCAAGGGATTAGTGCACAGAGACCGTTCTGAAGGTTTATCCCTTAGCCTTCCTCTGAAAGAGTGTTATTTGCATACTTTGAAAGCTGCTGCCTTTGTAGCATCTGGCTTACAATCAGCCTGAATCTCAGCGATGGACTGTTCCCTTTGGGAAACTGACACACCCTCAGCTTCTGAGAGCCACTAAAAATAAAGTAGGTTGTGTGAACAGTCACAGCAGTTTCAGATAAAATCAAGAGCTAAGGCAAGGTTTATCTCCTACACAAGGCCACTGCTTTGGGACTGAGATGGATGGCTGTTTCATCTAATACATAGAAACAAGGGCAGAAATTCAAGCAAAATAACAAAATGGAGGACTATGTTCCAATGTTAAGAATAAGACAAACCCTCAGATGAAAACCCTACTGACACAGAGGTAAGTGATTTACCTGATAAAAGGCAGTTCAAATTAACAGTCCTAAAGACGCTCACCAAGCCTGGGAGAAGAACAGATGAACAAACTGTGAATTATAATAAAGTAATAGAAAATACAAATTAATATTCAAATAGAAGTCATAGAAGGATATACACGAACTGAACTGCAATATATGCAAGAGAGGCTTGAGCAGCAGATTAGATGAAGCACAAAAAGGAATCAGTGAAGTGGAAGACAAGGCAGTGGAACTCACCCAATCAGAGAAGCAAAAAGAAAACAGAATTAGAAACTGCTTTAAGGCACACCAAGCTCACCAACATTCACATAATAAAGGTCCCAGAGGAGAAGATATTGAGAAAGGGGCAGAAAACATATCGAAGAAACAGCAGCTCCAAACTTCCCAAACCTGGGGAAGGATACAGACATCCAGATACAGAAAGCCGGCAGTGTTCCAAGTAACAATTCAAAGAGACCCATACGATAAACATAAATAAACTTTCAAATTAAAGACAAGGAGAGCGTCTAAAAGCAACAAGTGAACAAACAAACAAACAAACAAAAACACCCGGTATGTACAAGGGAATCCCCATAAAACAATCAGCAGACATTTCAGCAGAAACTGTGTGTAGGCTAGAGGGAAGCGGCACAATGTATTTACAAAGTAATGAGAGAGGAAAACCGAATTCACAAATGTGTGGAGATTAAACATCACAAAGTGAAAAACCAATGGAAATCTAAAGAAATAAACAAAGAAGTCTAAAGAAATAAAAAAAAAAACCTTCTGACAAATTAAAGTGGATAAACAACATACCAAAATTTGATGCAGCAAAAACATTCCTACTAGGGAAGTTCATAGTAATAAATACCTATATCAAGACACAGAGCCCAAGTGAACCACCTACTTTACACCTCAAGGAACTAGGGGAAAAAGGAATAAACAAAGCCCAAAGTTAGTAGAAGGAAGGAAATAACGCAGATCAGAGTGGACTAAAAGGAATAGCGACTACAAAGGCAGTAGAAAAGATTAGGGACAGCTAATGTTCTTAAAAACAAACGGCAAATTTAGCTACACTAACCAAGTACACTACAGAACTCAAAAAAAATCAGAAACGAAGGAGACATTACAACACATACCACAGAATACAAAGGATTATGAGACTATCATGCACAATTGTAGAGCAAAAGAATAGGTCAACCTAGAAGAAATGGATAAATTCCTAGAAAAGATAACCCAAGAGCACAATGACAAAGGAACAGAAAATATGAAAACACAAATTTCAAATAATAAGACTGACTCGGTTATTAACAATTTCTCCACAAACTAAACTCTAGGACCCATGGCTTCAACGTTGAATTCAATCCAAATTTTAGAAAATTAACACTATATACCTCAATCTCTTTCAAAAAAAAAAAAAAAACTGATGAGGGAACATTTCCAATCTCATTTTCATGAGGCAAAGTCTTACTGTGACAGCAAAACTAGACAAGGACACAACAGGGAAGGAAATCACATGCCAATATCCCTGAGCAACAGAGATGCAAAACTCCTCAACAAAATATTAACAAACCAAATTCAACGATACAATCAACGAAACATATACTATGATCAAGTGGGATTTATTCCAAGAATACAAGGATGGTTTGACATTCACAAATCAAAGCTACACTACGATAATAAAATAAAGGATAAAAATCGTGTGATCATCACAATAAATGCAGAAACATCAACATCCATTTATGAGATAAACACTGTTGACAAAGTGGTTTGCAGGAAAGACACCTCACTGCAATGAAGACCATATATGACAAGCCCACACCTAACATCATAGCCCAAGGTGGAAAGCTGACAGCTATTCCTCTAAGATCTGGAAAAAGACAAGGATGCCCACTCTCACCACTTTTAACTCTATAGACTATCAGAAATCCTGGACAAGCAATTAGACAAGAAAACAAATAATAATAAAATAATCCAAATTGGAAAGGAAAAAGTAAGGATCCCTAATTATAGATGACATTATATCATATGTATAGAGAAGCCTAATGAGTCCACCAACAAACTTCTAGCACTAATACCTGAATCAGTAAAGTTACAAACTGTGAAATTAGTATACCAAAATCAGCTGTGTTTCTTTCTATCCAAGGAGGAATTGGGAAAACAACCCCTTTTACAGTTACACTAAAAATAATAAAATATCTCAGAATAAATTTAAACACAGAGATGAAAGACCTGCACTGAAAACTATAAGACACCAATGGAAAAAAAAATGAATAAGATACAAATAAATGGAAAGAGATTCCATGCTCATGAGGGTAGAAGAATCAACATTTTAAAAAATTATGTTTATTTATTTTTGTGTGTGAGAGGGAGAGAGACAGGGCGCGAGCAGGGGAGGGGCAGAGGGAGAGGGAGGCGCAGATTCTGAAGCAGGCTCCAGGCTCCGAGCTGTCAGCACAGAGCTGGACATGGGGCTCAAACTCATACACACCGCGAGATCACGACCTGAGCTGCAGTCAGATGCTTAACCGACTGAGCCACCCCGGTGCCCCAAGAATGAACATTTTTAGGATGTGCATCCTAGTCAAGGCAATCTACCAAGTCATGAGATCCCCATCCAAATTCCAGTGGAACAAGAACAGAAACAGTACAAGCCTAAAATACACACAGAACCAGAGAACCACTATGGTGATTACTTTCGAGGTTTCTCAGAAAATGAAAGGTAGTAGAACTTCCATATTCCACTTGTAAGTCTTTTGGGAAGGAGATGAACATTCAAACTAAAGAATATATGTACCCTGAAGCATTATTTACAGTAGCTAACAAAGGGAAACACTAAGCGTCCACTAATTCATGAATGGATAAAAAAGTCACACACACACACACACACACACACACACACACACACACACACCCAATGAGAGAGGGCAGGCATATTATTCAGATATAAAAATGTAAGGGAATGCTGCTGTTGGCAACAACATGCATGGAACTTGAGGACATTACGCTAACTGAAACAAGTCAGACAGAGAAAGACAAATGCTATGTGATCTGATCTACACGTGGGTCCTAAAACAAAAACAACACAAATTCTGGTGGTGGCCAGAATCAGGGTTGGGGGAGCCAAGAATGGGTGACTGTGGTCAAACGGTGCAAATTTCCACTTATTCCATAAATAACTCCAGAGGATGTAATGTACTGTATCTTGACTACAGGTAATGACAAATAGCGTACCGTATCTTTGCCAGCTGACAAGGCAGAAGATCTTAAAAGTTCCCATCAGAAGACAAATAAAATTTGTGACTATGTGTGTTGATGGATGTTAACTAGATTTATTATGATCACTTTCCATTGTGTACAGGTATCTAATCATTAGGTTGTACAAGTTATAACACTTATATCTCAATAAAAAAAAAAATGCTAGTAAGTAACTCAATGAGCAGATCAACACATGGTCCTTCTACATACTGCCTGCAAGAGATTCACCTTAGGTCCAAAATACAAACAGGTAGAGAAAAACAGGTAGAAGAGGATATTCCATACAAAACGTACCAAAAGACAAATGGGATGGCTATACTAACATCAGGACATTGTTAAGGAGGCAGTATTACCAAAGTGATCTACAGATTCAATGCGTCCCTATCAAATTACCAGGGGTGTCTCTTTTACAAAAGTGCAAAGATCCATTCTAAAATGATATGGAATCTCAAGGGACTAGAAGAGCCAAATACTGAAACAACAAAACAAAACAAACAAAACAAAACAAGAAAACAGTTGAATGACTCACATCTCCTGACTTTAAAACTTAAAACAAGGCTACAATAATCAAAATGATGTGGTGTTGGGATGAAGACAAACATGAAGATTAATGAAAGTAAGAGCACAGAAATAATTTCTCAAACACATTTTCAGATGATTTTCCACAAAGGGTGCCGAGCCATTCGGAGGGCAAAAATCTGCCCCTGCAACAAAAGATGCTGAGGAAACAATAGCCACATTAAACAAAAAAGAAGAAGAAGAAGAAGAAACGAAAACAAGAATGAAGCTGGACATTGAACACCATACGCAATAATTAACTCAGAATAGCTGAAAGTTCAGGTAACCTCAGGAAGAAGACAAGGATGTCCCCTCTCACCACTTATCAATGATTACTGTAACGCCTAGCCACAGAAATCAGACAAGAAAAAGAAATGAGAGGCATCCACACGGGAAAAGAAGAAATTAAACTGTCACTATTTGCAGATGACAGGTCCTATACATAGAAAATCCTAGAGACTCGACCAAAAAAATAAATAAGTAAATAGTATAAGTAATAAACTAATTAGGGAAAGTGGCAGGATACAAAATTAATACGCAGATACCAGAAGTGAGTCTTTACAGTAACACGAAGTAGCAGAAAGAGAAATTAAGGAAGTAACACCATTTACAATCTTACCCAAAAAATAACTACGTAAATAACGCTGTGAATAAACTTAACCATGCAGGGTAAAACATCTCTACTTGAAACACTGTCAAACACTGATGTAATAAATTGACGATGACCCAAACTAAATGGAAAGACATTCCCAAAGACATTCCATATTCATGGATTGGAAGACATTCATGCTAAAATGCCCATATTGCCCAAAACAATCTACACATTGAATGCAATCCCATCAGACTACCAACAGTAGCCCTCACAGAACTAAAACAAATAATACCAAAATTGGTAGGAAACCCCCAAAGACCCTGAATAGACAAAAAAAAAAAAAAAAAAAAAAAAAATCCTAATAAATATTGATGTAGAAACAGGAGGCATCCCAATACCAGATTTCAGGATATAGTACAAAGCTGAAGTATTTAAAATATTTGGTACTGGCTCAAAACACACACACAGGCATGCACGCACGCACACGCACACGCACACGCACACGCACAGATGAATAAGGCAGAACAGAAACCCCAGAAATAGACCCACAACTATACGGCCAACTAATCTTCCACTAAGCAGGAAAGAATATTCAGGGGGAAAAAGAAAAACAAATGGCTCTGGGAAATCTGCACAGCAACGTGCAGAAGGATGAACCTGGACCACTTTCTTCACCATACACAAAAATCAATTGAAATTGGACTGAGTATGTGTGAGACCTGAAACCATAACACTCCTAACAACAGGACCCAGGCAGAAATGTCTCTGACATCTACCATAGCAACACTGCCTCGATGTCTCCTGAGGCAAGGAAAACATAAGCAAAACAAACTATTGAGATAATGACAAAATACAAGCTTCTGCACAGCGAAGGAACAGGAGACAATCTACTGGATGGGAGAAGATGTGGGCAAGTGACAGATCTGATAACGGGTTAATACCTGAAATATATAAAGAACTGATACGACTTGGGCGAACACAGCTCTCCTGAGGTCGACTCCCAGGAACACCCAGGAAATCGATCTGCAATGTGTGTGTGGAGTGGCAGAACCATCTCCAGAGTCAGAGGGAGACAACATGGGAGGTGCGAGGTGCATGGAAGTGAACTGGGTGACAGAGAAATGGTGATGCCATGGAGGGAGGGAACCCTTTCCACAGAGAGACGAAACGAAGAGAAAAAGAGGGGCGCTGAGTTCGCAAAAGAGGAAACCCTCTCTGACCATGGGACTGGGGGCAAAAAATACACAAAAAGGGCCACAGGTGTTTGTTTGTTTGCTGTTTGTTTTGTTTTGTTTTCAAACAGCATTTGGAACTCAAACTCAGGTTTTGGAAGTGTGTGACTTTCTCAGGAGCAGAGCTGTGGCTTCCTGGGGAAGAGAGAAATGGTCCCAGGGTACATAGCATGGTATAGAGATACCCGGGGTGCATTGGGAGAGAACATTCCTCTTCCTGGAGTACTTTTGCAACAGGGTATATTACTATCTCAAGGACCAAAGACCCTGCCAAGCCCCAGCACAAAGCCGTCCATCAGCAGGGGACAGAGGTGCATCCAGAGGGAATATAGCTTTTGCCGCTTTTAGCAATGCTACACCATAGATTCCGCACACTGTGCAGGCGGGGGACTGATTATCAGGGGCAGGATTTCAGACAGTGTGGAGAGGCTCTAATCTACAGGAGGGAGTGGGGATCCATGTGAGACCAGGTCCATTAAGGCTTTGGGTTCTGAATCCCAGCCACCCCCCCCCCAAAAAAAAAAAAACAAAAACAACAACAACAACACAGAAGAGTTGTGGCACACTGTGAACACACTGCCTTCGCTCTTCTGTTAGGACTATTTGAAGAGCCGGGAGTGGAAGATCCCCTGTCCATGAGGCAAGAGATTAGAGTGGTGCCATTGCCTGCCAGAACACAAACAGGGTCAGACTTTAGAGAGCAGCACAGCAGCCCCCAGTGGATGAGGGACCTGCTGCTCCCTGCCTGTCAACTGAGAGGCAAGACTGATGCTGAGCGAGGCAGCAGGCTGGTCTCCCAGAAGACCAGCACCGACAGCACCCCACAAGCACCAAGTGTACTGAAAATCAAGTGTCCAAATGACACCCACAGTTCTGGTGGAAATAAGACCAGGCTTCCTTATTTATTTTATTTTACTTTTTTCATTTAAACTCAGGTTCATAGTCTCTTGTTTATTTTTCATTTATTTTTCTCGTTTTGGGTCAGGCTTTTTTTTTCTTTCTTCTCTTCACTTTCTCAGTTTTCTTTTGTCTTTTCTTATTGTATTGAAATATTGGGACAGTCATGTGAAAACAAATGATAAGCCATATCACATACACTTTGCATACAAGGCACTTAAGTTTACTCACCATATAGAAAACTCCTGTAGAGGCCAATGGCAGGATGCCCCGAGATGGGCCACTTTGGCACAAAGATTATTTCCAGTTAAAAACAGTCACAACCGAATAGACTCAGCAAAAGTTTGTTGTTGTTTTTTTTTAAATTTTTTTTAAATGTTTTTTTTCTTTAGAGAGAGAGAGAGAGAGAGAGAGAGAGAGAGAGATTGATTGAGAGAGAGGCACGAGCTCGCGAGGGGCAGAGAGAGGCAGACACAGAATCCAAAGCAGGCTCCAGGCTCTGAGCTGTCAACGCAGAGCTTGACGTGGGGTTCAGGCTCACAACTGTGAGATCGTGACCCGAGCTGAAGTCAGTGGCTTAAGCAACTGAGCCACCCAGGCGTCCCAACTCAGCAAAAGTTTTTGACCCTCTTGTCTCCCTCAGCTGACTCAAGACAACTTAGATGGAGGAGCTGCTCCTGGAAGGAGCAATCTGCACAGATAACTACATTATGATAAGAACGAGGGGTGGAAGACAGGGATTGAAGCAGGTAAAACAAGGAGGAATTCAGCAAAGCCTTTTTGTGAAAATTCCTATGCCCCATTGTCTGCAAACACTTTATCTACTCTCTATCTTTTTCCTGTGATTTGCACACCTTCCCTTTGAAAGCCCAGACTCCTACCTGCTTCTCCTTAGTGCAGAATGATGTATGTCACATATATCCAGTCTTTCAATTTTGTGTTGGTGTGGAGTCCCCATGTATATGAAATTGAATTTGATGTTTTTTCCTGTTACTCTCCTCGTATCAATCTGATTCACAGTCCAGCTAGAAGGATCTTGAAGGGGACATGGAATTCCTTCCTCCCCAACAATGTTATGGAAGTTCACTCAAACAGAAAAGAAAAGGGAAAAAAAAAAACCCACCCTAGAGGAGCTAAGACGGAGGTGTGGTAGGAGGACCCTAGGCTTGCTTTGTCCCTCGAACACAGCTAGATAACCATCAAATCATTCTGAGTACCCACGAAAATGACCTGAGGACTGACAGAAACAAACTCCACAAGTAGAGAGAGACAAGAGGCCACACGAAGAAAGGTAAGAAGTGCAGAGACATGGTTCGGGAGGGAAACAGACTGCAGGTGCTGCAGAGTGCAGAGAACCCTAGTCACAAAGAAGGGTGAGAAAGAGGCACACTCAGGGGAAGACACAGGAACATTTCCCCAAAGGCACTCACTCCACAACGAGAGGGGGTGAATTTTGTGAGCTTTTGTAAACAGTGGGGTTCAAAGCCTGGAGTTTCACAGGTCCCCAGGATAGCTGGGATGGAGATCTGAGGACGGTGCCCTACTCCTGGAGAGAAGACAGGCAAACAACTTCTGGGCAGATGGCATGTTCTAAGGATCACCTCAGTGGGCAGGGAGAGACTGCTGGTTTGTTTTGGAACACATCTGTGAGGCGTGGCATTGCCTCTGTGGAGACAGAGGAGCTGGTGGGCACCATTTCCTCTGCTCCTGAGCGGAGGTGCAGAGACACATCCTCAGGGCAGCTAACCACAACACTGCACAGCAGGCTTGCTCCAAATCCCACACCCTTGTGCTCTGGTGTGACTGCCCTTCTGTACCAAACCTGCATCTGTCGCAGCACAGCGAGAACCTTTCCCAGAGGACCGGTGCCAATCTCCCCAACACCAGGACCCTGAAGTTTGGAAGTTTAGAAGTCAGCAGAGCTGGCTGGGGTAAACCCCAAATGCACTGTGCTCCTCTGGGCCGGCAAGTAACGCGGAATAGACAGAAAACAGCAATCTGAAAGACACCTAGACACATGAGGGGAAAGTATTCACTCTTCTTCGGGGGGACTTCCCTGAGAGCATAAGCATGAACTCCTCTCTCCAGAAACAAGGGACCTGGCTAGGTCCCATTTCTGTCCCCCCGCCCCCACCATAAGCCACTTCAGTAAATAGCACAGTGCCCACACAGTGGATGCCTGACCTGCTAACACCGAGTCCTGCCCCCCTGCACTCTGCTGGCACCGCTTCTGTGCATAGAAGCCAGTGCAGGGGGCGCCTCCCCCAGAAGACCAGCACACATCCCCCACACCCCACGTGTACCGACCATTGAGTTGTGCAGGACTTCAGTTCTAGTGGAACTAGCATCAGGTCTCTTTTACCATGCCTGCTTAAAAACTTACCCCACTCTGGCCAAGGACCCAACACTGTCCACTGCAGGTAAAGAGAGCATCTGCAGATGACTGGCCTGAGGGATAGAGCAGCCACAGCAGAGCAGCAGAGCACACCAAGCATACACCACAGACATTCCCTGAAGCATGAAGTCCTGCACACTGTATGACTGGTTCTTCATAAAGCCTTTAGTCTCACTGTGTGGGCACCGTGGGCACTGTGGGCACAGGAAACATACCAGGCTTTTCTAACACAGAGAAGAAGACAGAGACCTAGACAAAGTGCCAAGGAGAAGGAATTCATCCCCAAAGAAACAACAAGATAAGGTCACAGCCAGAGATCGAACCCCAGCAGATGTAAGTAACATGCCTGGTGGAGAATTTAAAGCAACAACCATAAGGATACTGGCTGGACTTGAGAGAACAATGGAAGACATCAGGGGCGCCTGGGTGGCTCAGTCGGTCAAACGTCCAACTTCGGCTCACGTGATGATCTCGTGCTCTGTGAGTTCCAGCCCGACGTCGGGCTCTGTGCTGACAGCTCAGAGCGTGGAGCCTGCTTTGGACTCTGTGTCTCCCTCTCTCTCTGCCCCTCCCTTGATCATGCTCTCTCTCTCTCTCTCTCAAATAAAGAAGGAAATAAGTAAGTAAGTAAGTAAGTAAATATATAAATAAACAAACAAACATTAACAATTTCTTTTAGAACTTTTAGTAGAAGGGAGGAGGACATCAGGGAGGCCACCTTGATAAAGCAGTTATAACACAATCATTCAGAAATGAAAAAATAAAATAACAGCTTCATAACAGGCTAGATGGAAGGACCACAAGGCCGGAAGAAGCAGACGGATGAACAAGTGATACGGAAGATAGAGTTATGGAAACTAAAGAAGGTGACAGAGGAGAGAGAGAAAGAAGAATTGTGGTGACAGATTTAGGGAACTCAGTGACTCCATCAAATGTAATAACATTCATATACTAGGAGTCCCAGAAGAAGAGAGAAAAAGGAGGAGAGAACATTTATTTGAGGAAACAAAACATCACATTCAGTGATAGGGAAAAGACAGCGCGTCCACGACAGAACTCCCATCAAAATTAACAAAAGTAGGACAACTCCAAGACGTACTGTAATTAGAGATACAAAAAAAATAGGGACAGAGAAAAAGTGTTAAAATCAGCAAGACAGGGGTGTGCCTGGGTGAGTTAGTCCGTGGAGCGACCAACTCTGATTCTGGCCCAGGTCATGATCCCCGTGCTGCCTGGCCTCACTATTCTGTGAGGGCCTCACTGTTCTCACAGCGGGGGATGTGAGAGTCCCCAGTGGAGGGAGGAGAGGTTGCAGTGGCGCCATTTCCCCTCCAGCACCAACACGGTGGGTGGGACTTCAGAGAGCAGTACTGCCACTGCCAGTGGAGGCAGGACCCGCTGACACCCCACCCTGTCCATCCGTGCCTGGCAACTACTTATTTACTGGGGAAGGAAACAGGCATTCAAGTCCAAAAGGCACAGAGAACTCCCCTCAGAATCAACAAAAGCAGGTCAACACCATGACGTATCATAGGGAAACTTGCAAAATATAGGGATAAAGAGAGCATTCTGGCAGAGAGGAGTTAAGATGGCAGGGCAGCATGGAGACCCTGAGTTGGTCTCATCCCTGAAATGCAGACAGATCAGCATCAAACCATTGTAAACACCTGGGAAAATTGGTCTGAGGATTAATGAAACAATCTGCACACCTTGAGCCTCAGAACTTGGCAGGTCTGTGGTGCGAAGAAGTAAACCGGGGTAGAGAAAAGCCATGGAGGGCAGGGAGCCATTTTGGCAGAGAGAGAGAGCAGAGAGGGAAAGAGAAAAGGGGGAGAGTGTGGGACATCGGGAGCGTGCAAGAAGAGAACTCTCCCTGAAAGTAGCTGGAGAGAGGGAGAGAGAAAAGGGTGAAAACACTCAAAGAGGACTGGACAAGAAATCTGCTCCCTATCACCACTGATGGGGGGAAAGGAGAGCATTTCAACAGCACAGGATTGTGTTAACAGTGGAGCACGAGTCTGACGTTTCAGAGCTCAGTGCCTGGTGGTGCTCTGGTGACAAAGTAGGGAGAATCTCCCAGGAGCAGGCAGCGTGGCCTGCGGGGTCCACGTGCCACATGGGGAGAAGCAATTTCCCTGCGTGGAGAGAATCTGGTAGAGGCCATATGGCCTCTGGCCTCCCCACGGGAAAAGACCCCACAGGCCCAGGAGAGCTGCCTCATTTGCTGGCATTGAGACAAAGACGCCAGAGTGCAGAGAAACCTGGCCCCAGCTGCGTGCTGTGATCCGAACCTTTGAGGGTGTGCTGGCGCACAACTGTTTTCTGGGACAAGTCGTCACCTGCCCATTGCTCCCAGATAACTGGCGTGTGTCCAATCCGGGGGAATCTCTGAAGCCTGGGGTTCTGAGACACAGTCCCATCGGAGATCCAACTCTGGAGGGAAGTGCTGCCTGGCCGGCGGACAGCCTGGACACAGACAGTGTGGATGCAGGGAGTGGACAGAGGCCTGAGACAAAGGAGGGGTGCTTCCTCACGTGAGGGTACAAAATTCCCATTCCAGAGACTGGAGAGCTAGCTGAGTGAAGTCATTTTCTTCTCTAGCGTGCGCCCCCTCCCACACACACTCATCAACGCTAGTGAGCTAAGCAGCGCCACCCAGCGGAAAACAAAGTCCACCCCCGCCCGGAGCCTGACCAACCTGTGTCCTCCAGACACATCTCCCAGAAGACCAGAACAAATCCCTCCACCTGTCAAGTCTGTGGACTACAGCGTACTGCAAAATTTCAGTTCTAGGGAAAAGTGGAGGCAACCCCACTCGGATTTCATTCCGTACGCTTCTTCATCTGTTCATTCTCTTTGCTTCTGTTTTTCTGATGTGTTCTGTTCTCTTTTGTTATGTTGGTTCCTTTTTCTTGCACTCAGAAGGAACAACTTTTTTTTTTAATTTTTCAAGTTTAAAAAATTTATTTTGTTTTCTTTAACGGTTTTATTCGACTTTACTATTTAAATTCTTTTTAATGTGTTCATTTTTTAAGCTCTGTTTCCTTTCTCTTTTAGTCCCTTTAATATCAAGCATCTCTTAACATGCAGACAGATGCATACCTAGGATCTAGCTTCCTTTAAATGATATTTTTGTTTTGTTTTTAATATTTTACTTTTAACTCTTTAAGTTATTAATTTATTTCTCCCTCCAACATGACAAGATGGAGGAATTCACCCAAAATGAAACGAGAAGAAATGACACCTAAGACGTAATCAACACAGATACATGTAAGATGTCTGAACTAGAATTCAAAACCACAATTATAAGACTACTAGCTGGGGTTGCAAACAGCACAGAAGACACCAGAGGCACACTTTCTGCAGAGATAAAAGAACTAAAAGCTAATCAGGCCAAAATGAAAAATCCTATACCGAGATGCAATCAGGAATGGCTGTCATGACGGCAAGGATGGAGAAAGCAGAGCAGCAATTCAGTGATATAGACCGTAAGACTATGGAAAATAATGGAGCAGCAAAAGAGGTAGGAAACAAATGCAAAAGATCACGATACAAGACTTAGGTGACTCAACCACTTGTGAAAGAGGAAGGACATTCATATCCTAGAAGTTCAAGAGGAGGAATAGAGAAAACAAGGGGCAGAAGGTTTATGTGAGCAAATTGTAGCAGACAACTTTCCTAATCCGGGGAAGGACACAGACATCAAAGTCAAGGAGCACAGAGAACTCCCATTAGATTCAATGCAAAATAACCAACTCCAAGGCATATCATAGTCAAATTCACAAAACACACAGACAAGGAAAGAATAATGGAAACAGCAATGACAAAAACAGTTCTTCACCTACACGAGGAAGCAGGCCAGGCTTACAGCATATCTGTCCACAGGAACTTGGCCAGCTATAAAGGAGAGGCAGGATACTTTCACCGTGCTGAATCAGAAAAATCACGCAACCAAGAATGCTTTATCCAGAACTGCTGTCATTCAGAATGGAAGGAGGGATAGAGTATTCCAGACAAGCCAAAACTAAAGCAATCTGTGGCCACTAAACAGGCCCTGCAAGGAGTCTCTAGGAGGACTCTGTGAGTGTAGAAAGAAACAAAACGGAACAGAACAGAACAGAATGTAAAAGAAAACAAACACACAAACAAACAAACAAACAAACCAACCACAAAACAGATCAAAAGCAACCAAAACCTAGAAAGGGCAAGAGAATTTCACCAAAAAGACCACCTCCACAATGGCACTAAATTCATGTCTAAAGGTAATGGACCCAATGCTCCAATCAAAAGGTAAAGGTAACCACTCTAAAGGTAAATGGGCCCAATGCTCCAATCAAAAGACCCAGGGCATCAGAACGGATTTCAAAACAAGGTCCATCCAAATGCTGCCTACACAACTCTCATTTTAGACTAAAGACACTTGCAGATTGACAATGAGGGGATAGAGAACCACCTATCGTGCTACTGGACATCAACAGAATGCTGGAGGGGCCACACCTGTATCAGACAAACTAATCAGACCAAATAATTAAGGGGTCTATCCATCAAGAAGATCCAGCAATCGTAAATAGTTACGTCTCCAAGTGGGACCACTCAAACATGTAAGCCAATTAAGAACAAACAAAGAAAATCATGGATACTAATACCATAACTGTAGGGGACTTAAATACCCCACTACAACAATGGACAGATCATCTAAACACAAAATCAGCAAGGATACAATGGCTTTGAATGACAGGCTGGACCAGATGGACTTAGCAGATATATTCAGAACATTTCATCCTAAAGCAGAAGAATACACATTCTTCTTGAGTGCACCTGGAACATTCTCCAGAATAGATCACACACTGGGTCTCAAGTCAGCCCTCAACATGTGCAAAAAAGATCGAGCTCATGCCATCCATACTTTCAGACCACAAGGCTATGAAACTTGTAATCAACCACAAGAAACAAGTTGGACAGCCCTCAGAAAGATGGAGGTTAAAGAATATCCTACTAAAGAACAAATGGGTTAACCAAGAAATTTACGAAACGATAAAGAAATACAGGGAAGCCAATGAAAATGAAAACACGGCAGTCCAAAGCCTTTGGGAGGCAGCAAAGGCAGACCTAAGAGGTTTGCAAATCAGGCGTATCTCGAGAAGCAAGAAAGTCCCCAAACACACAATCAAAACTTGGCCCCGAAGGCGCTGGAAAAAAGAACGGTGAATAAAGCCCAAAACCAGAGGAAGAAGGCAAATGATACAGATTAGAGCAGAAATCAATGACATCGACTGATCAACGGACCAGTAGAACAGATCAACGAAACTAGGAGCTGGTTCCCTCAAAGAACTAACAAAACTAATAAACCCTAGACAACAATAAAAAATAAAAAGGAAAGGACTCAAAAAATAAAATCAGGAATAAAAATAAGAGAGATGACCATCAGTACTTCAGAAATACAAACAATGATAAGAGAATATTATGAGCAGTGATATGCCAACAAACTGGGCAATCTGGAAAAAATGGACAGACTCCTAGAAGCATGTAAACTACCACAACTGAAACCGAAGATATAGACAATTTGAACAGACCCATAACCAGTAAGGAAACTGAATCGTAGTCAAAGCTCTCACAACAAAAACATTCCAGGGCCGGATGGCTTCCCAGAGGAATTCTACCAAACAGTTAAAGAAGGGTTAATACCTCTTCTTTCAAAGCGGTTCCAAAAAGTAGGAACGGAAGGAAAACTTCCAAATTCATTCCATGAGGCCAGCATTACCCTGAAAAATGCTGTTTCGAAGGCGCAGGTGCACCCAAATGTTTATAGCAGCAGCACTCTCAACAACTGCCCATCTAGGGAAAGAGCCCAGCAGTCTTTTGACTGATGAATGGATAAAGAAGAGGTAGTGTATTTACGCAGTGGAATATTACTTGGCAGTCAGAAAGAATGAAATCCTGCCATTTCCAACAACGTGGATGGAAGTGGAGTGTATTACGCTAAGCGAAATAAGTCAGTCAGAGACAGACGAATACCACACAACTTCACTCATATGTGGAATCCAAGAAACAAAACAGATGGACGTAGTGGAAGGCAAGGAAAAAGAAGGTAAAAACAGAAGGGGGACACATAAGAGACTCTTAAATACACAGAAGCAACTAAGGATTACTCGAGGGAGGAGCACGGGGGATGGACTAAACGCGTGATGGACATGAAGGAGGACACTTGTTGGGATGAGTACACCTGGGTGTTACAGAGAAGTGATGGATCACTAAATTGTACGCCTGAATCCATTGTGACCCTCTCTGTAACTTGACTTTAAATAAAAGTTAAAAAAAAAGAGACAACAAATTCTGAAAACAGCTAGGGATGAAAAAGGTCCTTAACCTACAAGGCTTGAAGTTAGCAGCAGACCTGTCCTCAGAAACCTGGCAGGTCTGAGGAGAGGAACAGGAAATACTCACGGTGCCGAATGGGAAAAATGTGCAACCGGGAATTCTTTATCGAGCACCAGCAAGGCTGTCACTCAGAATAGAAGGAGGGTTAAAGACTTTCCCAGACAGACAAAAACCAAAGCAGTTCGTGACCCCTAAACTACCAGGCAGAAAATGTTAAGGGGACCCCCTGAGTGGGAGATTAAAAAAAGAAGATAAAAGTCCTGAGCAACAAACACGGCAAAGGACCAGGTCACCTGAAACACCAACTCTACACGTTAACACGATGGCACTAAAATCGTATCTTTCGACAATCATTTTGAATACAAATGGACTAAATGCTCCATCCAAAAGGCATAGGGTATCAGAAGGGCTAAGAACTGACACAACTCAACACCAACCCTCCCCCTGCAATTATGCATTCAAAAACGGGCAGAGTGCTTGTTCAGATGTTCTTTTTTCCCGTGTAAAAACACACGCAGATGGCCAACAGACACATGAGAAGATGTTCAAACTCACTCATCTTCAAGGAAGTGAAAATCAACACAACGAGATTAGGGGCTGATACGTGTCCCAAAGGCTAAAATCCAAAACATAAGAAACGACATGTGTTGGTAAGAACATGGAGGAAAAGAACACTCTTGCAGTGCTGGTGGGAATCCAAACTGGTACAGTCATACTCTTTGGAAAGAGTATGGAGCTTCCTCAAACACATTAAAAACAGGATTACCATGTGAGTTGGTAATTCCACGACCTTTTGGAGGTATTTACCTCCAAAGAAAGAAAATGAAACCTTAATCCGAAAAGATACATGTCCCCCGATGTTTCTGGCCACACTGTTTATGAGAGCAACCTAAGACAAATGGATAAGAAAAACATGCACCTGCACAATGCAAAATTACAGAAAAGGAAGAGATCGTGCCATCTGCAACAACATGGTGGGACCTGGAGGGTGTACTGCTAACTGACAAGAAGTCAGACTGAGAAAGGCAAATAGAAATGATTTCACTCCTAAGGGGAATCAAAAATAAAACAATGAAATAAGCAAAGAAAATGCAGAATCAGACCCATACACAGAGAAGAAACTGATGGTTGCCAGAGGGGAGGAAGCGGCAGAATGGACAAAATGGGTGGAAGGGAGTGGGAGATACAGGCCTCCAGTTACGGAACGAGTCAGTCTCAAGAATCAAAGGCACAGTATTCGGAGCACAGTCAATGATGTAACAGCGATGTAATGGGACAGATGGAGCTAGTGATGTTGTAATAGCGATGTAATGGGATAGATGGAGCTATCCTGGCACACTTGTGGTGAGCATAACCTGATGTATAAATGTGTCAAATTCGCTATGTTGTACACCTGAATCCCATGTTGCAACCACACACAAATTTTGAGAAAGAAAGAAGGAAAGGAGGGAGGCAGGGAGGGAGGGAGGGAGGGAGGGAGGGAGGGAAGACGGGAGGGAGGGAGGAAGGAAAGAAAGAAGAGAGAGAAAGAAGGGAGGGAGGATAGAAGGGAAGCCATGGGAGAAAGAAGGGAAGGAAAGGTAGGGGAGGGGAGTGGACAGGGCGGAGGTAGGGGACAGGAGGGGAGGGGAGGGGAGAGAAGGGAAGGGAAGAAAGATGGAAACAAAGATAAAAGGAAGCAAGGCAGAAATGAAAGAAGGGAGAGAGAAGGAAGCAAGGAAAGAAGGAACGGAGGAGGACTGGAAGGAAGGAAGGGAGGGAGGGAGGGAGGGAGGGAGGGAGGGAGGGACAGAGGGAGGGACAGGGGTAGGGAGGGAGGGAGGGAGGGAGGGAGGCAGGGAGGGAGGCAGGGAGGGAAGAAAGAAAGAAGGGAAGGAGGGAGGAGGGAGGGAGGGAGGAGGGAGGGAGGGAGGAAGGAGGGAGGGAGGGAGGAGGGAGGGAGGGAGGAAGGAAGGGGAGAGAGAGAGAAAAGAAAAAAATGAAAGAAGAAAAAAAAAAAAAAGAAGAGAAAAGAGAAGAAAAGCCAAGCCAAGCCAAGCCAAGCCAAGCCAAGCAAAGAGAAGAAAAGAAAAGAAAGAGAAAACCAAGGGGCAAGTATTTGGAAAAATCTTAAAACCTATATCCCAAATGTCTCTTGGTGGAAAAAAAAATGGATCCCGATTTACATGTCAGACCTAAACCTGTAAATGTCTTAGAAGAAAACTTGGGGAAATGCTTCATGCCATTGTAGTTGACAGGGATTCTTGGACTGACGCCAAAAGCACAGAAAGGGAAAAAAAAAATAGCTTGACTTCATGAAAATTGAATATGTTGTGCATCAGAGAATACCATTAAGGGAGTGAAAAGGCAAGTGACAGAACAGAAGAAAGTATGGTGAAATTACGTATCATAAGATATTAACATCCACAACTTATAGGCAGTTCCTAAAGCACAAGAACAAAATAACAACCCAATTTAAAGATGGGCAAAAGACCTGAATAGACATGTCTCCAGAGCTGACCAACACATCGCCAATAAGCACATAAGAGATGCACACTATCACTAATCATTACAGAAAGCAAACAAAACCACCGAGTAAGACACCATCGCACAACCATTACGATGGCTCTTATTACACAAACAGAAAACAACAAATATTGGCAAGGCTGTGGCCTAATGGGATCTATTCTGGAGAAAGTTCCTTGAGCACTTGAAAGAAGGTGTGTTCTGTTGCTTTGGGATGCAATGTTCTGTATATAGCTTTTAAGTCTGCCTGTTCTATTGTGTTGTTTAAGGTCAATATTCCCTTACTGATTTTCTGTCTGGATGATTGGTCCATCGATGTAAATAGGGTATGAAAGCCCCCTACTGTCATTGTATACGTATCTATTTCTCCCTTTAGGTCTGTTAATGTTTGTGTTCTCTATGTGGGCGCTCCTATGTTGGGTCCATAGATATATAAACATGTTAGGTCCTCTGCTGGACTGACGGATTTTTCACTATGATATGCCCTTCTTTGTTCTTACACAGTTTTTATTTGTCAGGTTATTTTGTCTGATGTGACCATAGGTACCCCAGCTTTGTTCTGGTTTTCATAAGCATGGGATGTCTTTTCCCATACCTTCACTTGTGGTCTGTGTGCATCCTTCCATCGTAAGTCATTCTCTCACAGGCAGCATATAGATGACTGTTGTTTTCCAAGTCCATTCAATCACTATGTTTTTTTGATTACACGATTTAGTCCTTTTACACTTGGAGTAGTTATGGATAGGTCTGTACTCGCTGCCGGCTGTTTTGCAGTTACTCTGTTTCTTTTCCTCTTGTCCAGCTCTCTGGGGTTTGAGGAGTTTCTTAAGTGGTATGCTTACATTCCTTTCTCAACGTCTTTTGGTTATCTACCACAGATTTTTGTCTTGTGATTACCAAGAGGCTCCCGCATGACATCGTGTGTGTGTGTGTGTGTGTGTGTGTGTGTGTGTGTGTGTGTGTGTCTATTTTGTGTTGTAACAGCTTAAGTTAGGATGCATTCTAAAGCTCTACATTTTAATTCTTTGCTCATGTTTCGGGATGTTATGGCACATTCAAAAAAAAAACCCTTCTATCGTGTGTGTTCTCTCCGTGATTATTGTAGTTATGGTTAGTTTTACCACTTTTCCCTTTTAACTTTCAAACGAGGTTTGAAGTGATGAAGCTCCTGCCTTTATAGCCTTTCACCGTGAGCAGTATGATTTACACTTCCACGTTGTGTTGCTGATTGGTGTCCTTTCTTTTCAGTCTGAAGGACTTCCTTTTACAGTTTTAGATTTCACGTCTCCAGGATATCCTTTACCTCTCCTTCACTTCTGAATAACAGCGTTAGCCTGGTGGGTATTCTTAGTTAGTCACAAGTGTTCTGTTTGTTTCCTTTCAGAACTTTGAGTATATCATGTCACTGACTCTGGCCTGCAGTTTCTGCTGAAATACCTGCTGATAGGCTAACAGGGTTCCCTTGTATGTAAATTGGGTTGGTTTGGTTTTGGTTTTGGTTTTGTTCCCTTGCTGCTTTATAATAATCTTTGTCTTCAACTTTTAACGTTTTAAGTACAGTGTGTCTCAGTGTGGATGTCTTTGGGTTCATAATATTTGGAACTGTGCTTCCTGAATCTCAAGGTCTGTGCTTCCTGGATCTCAAGGTCTGTTTCCTTCCCCGGGTTAGGGGGGGTTTTCAGCTATTTTTTAAGTAAATTTTCTTCCTCTTTCTCACTTGGTTCTCCACTTGATGTTGTCCTGTAAGTCCCTTTAGCTATCTTCACTTTTTTCCCATTTTCTCTTTGCTCTCTGATGGTGAGCTCCACTGCTTTTGCCAAAAAGTTTACCGACCCTTTCTTCTACCTCACTTGGTCTGCTGTTGAAACTCTCTGGTGTATTTTTCAGTTCAGTTAATTGTATTCCACTGCTCGACCACTTCTCTTTGGCTTTTTTTCTTTTTTCTTTTCTTTTGTATTTTCGATCTCTTTGTTAAAGCGCTCACTGTTCTCATCCATTCTTCTCTCAGGTTTGGTGAGCACCTTCATGACCACCACTTGGGACACTTAACAGAGAAATTACCTGTTCTGTTTCATTAAGGCTTTGTTTGTTTGTTTGTTTGTTTGTTTGTTTGTTTTCCCGAGGTTGTATCTTGGTGTTTCTGTTGGAACACACTCCACTCTTTCTTCATTTTTCCGGACTCCCTGTGTCTGTTTCTATGCAACAGTTGAGGCAGTCACCCCTCCCAGTTTTGAGGGGATGCCTTGGGTAAGAGGAACCGCGGAGTTCAGCAATGCCCTAGGTCTTGGTTGTCTCTCAAACCTTCAGGATTGTCAATGGCCTATTTTGCCCTTCATAAACACGCATGTTCAGTGTGCCAAGACCTGTTGGGGTCCCAATGTAGGCGGATCTCAGTGAGCACTGAGATCTGTACTAATTGGAGTACAGCCCCAGGTAACACATTTTAAAATACGCAAATATATGCAGTTCTGTAGGACCAGAAGCAGAAGCTTCCATCTGGCTGTTTCCCAGAGCAGATGTGTAGCTCTTGCCTTTCCTGACGTGGCAATCCCCAACAACTCTGATTGCTGCCATCTTTGCATCTGGACCGTGTGTAGGCCATTCAGAGACGCTCTAGGCCATTCCTGCTTCTCCACAATTTTCAGAAGGTGCCAGGTTGCTAAGTGGGGTATACTTGTGCCACTTGGAGCGGTAGTAAGTACAACTGTTCCAGCTCTATACTTAGAGTCAGTTATTCAGAAAAGAGTAACGTGTATGCTACAGAGCAGATGCTTTCAAACAGATGTGAATGGACAAAATTCATCACTGGTAATTCACATAGACACCTCACAACCCACGAGAATTGCCGCATTTACCTTGGAACCAACACTTCTAAAACATTCCTGCCACGATTCTTCAAAATGTCCTATCCCATTCTTCACTTTTTTTTAACTTTTTTTTTTTTTTAACATGTATGTATTAGTGAGAAACAGACAGAGACAGAGACAGAGCACGAGCATGGGAGGGACAGAGGGAGGGGGAGACATAGAACCCGAGGCAGACTCCAGGCTCTGAGCTGTCAGCACAGAGCCCGACGCGGGGCTCGAACCCACGGACCGTGAGATCATGACCTGAGCTGAAGTCAGACGCCCAACCGACTGAGCCACCCAGGTGCACCGCCGCCCCCCCCGCCCCCCCCTGCATTCTTCACTTTTAAACTGATGGCAGGGTTTCCTTGTTGAGAATGTTTCCATATACCCAAGGTGAATGCTACTTGAAATAACATGGGCCACAGACCAGAACAAACTCTTTATACAAGTCAGTTTCTTTGGAAGATGCAATAAAAATAGAAAATTAAAAAAATAACAATAAAAATAAAAATACAGTGCCTGGCATATAGTGGATGCTAAGGAAATATTTTCCTGAGAAATAGTACTGTTTTACTACACTACTTCACAACACTCAGCTTCAGTCAAATGGTTAAACACTTTTGAATCTAACCGTGTTTCAGGTTCTACAATTGCTTAATCTACATATAGAAAATCATATCCTCACAACTGTCAGGCATCTAAACGTATGAGGGAAATGCTGACCTAGGAATGCCAGAGCTGACTGAGTTTTAGGAAAGCTATTCCACATCCCAGAGACTAGTAAAATGCTGTATCTAAGCATACCATAAAATGAGGCCATACAATCAACCTAAGTCTCAAGGAATTAGATTCTTACCCTCAATTTTGTAATGAAAAACAACTTTACATTTAAAACCATATCAAAATCACATCTCATAAGCTTATCAGGCACATGCACCTTTCGTTATATTTTATACGGGCTTTGCACCCTTAATACTCACAAGATCAGCATATGTCTTACAGAGAGCTGCCAGCTTCTCCTCTGGAGTTGAAAGAGTGTTTAAGGCTTGCATCAATAGTAACACTTCTTTTCCTGATGGTCCAAAAGGAATGGAGGAAAAAAAAGTACCAGAAGGATAAAATTAATCCAATCTGTCAATTCTACATAAAAATTATGTTCAGCTATCCAGATTATGATTTAAGGGGACATTAGATACAGGCTCACCAGGAAATCAGTGAAACTATTTTCAAATTCTTGATTAGAAGGGGTCAGCCTCCTCCCTGCCCCACATCGCTTCACTTAATAACTAACACTACTAGTGGTCAGCTATTTGGCACTGACACTGTAAGAACACCACTGAATGAAAGTGTAAGTACTCTAACTTAGCCACTGGTTCCAAATTAAGACATTCTACAAAGGGTCGGAATGTCTTCAAAAGCTTTCTGCTAGCCAACTACAAGTATTCAAGGAAGTTTAAGACTACCTAAAGCGCACATAATCCACAGGGACACACACCTTTTCCAGTGACCAATGTGACTTAATGACTGTTTCCTGGTGATTTACCAAGGATACTCTGGGTGCTAATCAAGATTAGGGCCAAGAAAAAGAAGTGAAAAAAAAAAAAAATAGCTCTTTCCTTGGGGAGTTTTACAAGGATACTTTAATAACTGTGCCAGGGATGGGGCGCCTGGGTGGCTCAGTCGGTTGAGCGTCTGACTTCGGCTCAGGTCATG
Source organism: Panthera leo (assembly GCF_018350215.1). Classification (NCBI taxonomy): domain Eukaryota; kingdom Metazoa; phylum Chordata; class Mammalia; order Carnivora; family Felidae; genus Panthera; species Panthera leo. The sequence goes on from NW_024962234.1 coordinate 377,242, forward strand.
ATCTCGCGGTCCGTGAGTTCGAGCCCCGCGTCGGGCTCTGTGCTGACAGCTCAGAGCCTGGAGCCTGCTTGGGATTCTGTGTCTCCCTCTCTCTCTGCCCCTCCCCTGCTCATGCTCTGTCTCTCTCTCTCTCTCTCTGTCAAAAATAAATAAACGTTAAAAAAAAATTTTTTTTTTAACAGAGAAGAATAACTGTGCCAGGGAGAAGCGGTAGCTGAGGTAAGTGGGGGCAAGCAAAGGGTGCTTCAAACTAAGTGATACGCCTCATCCTGTACCCTGCGGGTAGGTACCTTTTTATTTTCTGAATTGTTCCCTCTTGTATGTAGGACGTTTCATTTTAAAAATCTGAAGACAACTTTGATAGTTGTCTTAAATTTAATAACTTAAATTAAGTTAAATAACTTTAATATTTTACAAACAACTATGCATGGGAAAGAGGAGGAGGAACAGGCTGACTTCAAAAAATACTCTGCTATGACAGCACACACAATTTCCGCAGTGAAACCATTTCTCAGTCTGTTCAAGGACAAATACAGAGGGAATACAATTACCGAATGTGTAAGAAGTAACCGTCCATGTAAACTCTAATTGTATGAAGGTTTTAAACTGTAACCATCTAAAACTATTTAACAATTTTAACCTGAAGCTATAATTTACACACATTGGTGGAGTGATGGGTTCTGAAGACAGCTGTCTTGTTGGCGAGGAATTTTAAATCCTTCTCATATTCCTGTAATGTTAAAGTCCTACAGGGTGCTCAAAAGCGGATTTTTAAAAATTCCAAGTTATAGGCAGGTACAGAACTCATGCAAATCAAACCACGTAAACGTTACGTACAGTAGGAATTTTAAAAATTGAGAAGCAACCCGTAAGGCCAAGTAGGCGTTTTAGATTTTATTCCTCAAATGTAACATACCACATTCTAAGCCCTAACCTGTCAAACTAACAGAGCAGGAGGGAGAAAGCACACCCTGAAAAGCATTCTTGTGAGCCTGCCTTCTAAGCCACAGAAAACATATACCGTTTCCAAATTTTAGTGAAGAGTCTTTTAGATAAACTGAGCACATACAGAGGTCTCGCAGTAATTACTGGTCAGATTTCCACTCCACTCCACTCCATTCATTTAAAGGGTTAAATATGGGGCAAAACAACAGCACTGCTGCCCAAAGGCCACAAACTTTTTCCCCCAAAAAACAATTCTTGATTATTTGCAGAGAAATAATGTGATTCCTATGACCAGGCTTCCTACCTCGTCATATTCTCATCCTGATTGTAACTGCCAACCTGTTCCAAGAACACAGAGGTGTGTTTTCACCTAACCACATCTTAAGACAGACTTAAAACAGACTATGTTCTGTCATTACCTGTGCTGCAGAAAGGCTAGGTAAAATGAGTAGCGTGTGAAAATGTCCAAGCACTGAGCAGAAATTATTACCTAAGGTTTTTCCTTTGTTCCTGTTGCACTGTGCATCTTGCTGATCATCAGAAGGATCTCTTCCACCATCTGGCCCAGGAGGCTCCATTCTTGACTCTTGCGTGCAGTACACTGGGTTCACCAAATTCCTGTTCTTTCTTATAAAGTTACTGTCTTCATCCTCTTGCAAGGAATGCCTGCTACTTGCGCCAGCACAATTTGAGTCTTGGTGCTGAAGAGTATCGTTCGACTGAGAGTCACACAACCTATCTGCTTTTACGCCTAGCCTGCAAATTCTAGATTCATCCATCGTGCCACTCACAAGCTAGAAAGAATGAAGAGGGGGAAAAAGAAATTTTAAAAAGGGCCATGGAAGGGGCTAAATCAATTGTAGTGAAGGAAGGGGAACTATGCAGTGCATAAGAATACAGTTTTCCATCCTACATTGCTCATGTCTAAACATACTGTGTACTTTTCGTATGTGGTACAATCAGTGGGCCCATCATCATTTCACAGTTTTTTTCCCCCCTCCTTTCACAGTTGTTTGCAAAATAGCAATGCCAGTTAGAATCAAAGGAGGCAAAGAGTTGGGAAGGACTACCATAATGGTAGAATAGAAAACCCCGAGGCTCTGTCCCTCCAGCAAGTAACATGCTGGCAGAATCCACCAGAATCAACTTCTGCAGAACTCTGGGACCTTCTCAAAACTTACAACACAAACACAAAATAAAACTTATAACCCAAACGGAAGGCTGAGCGAATGAAAAAGCAGCTGTCTTGCAGCAGGAGAGAGCACTGTGGGATTTTAAACTTCCCACCAACCATTCCCTATACCCTACGTCAACAGTGACCATGGAGGCGGCAGCCCACACTCTTAGTGCCAGAGGGAACAACGCAGACATTATTTTCAAAGGATCGTGGTCCCAGTCAACCCTTTCTGGCAGGTCTCTGAGAACCGTGTACGTAGGTTTGCCTCTGTTTTACTTTGGGGAGAGCTGTCCCAAGACTGAGGTAGCTTCCCAGGATGCTCTGGATACAAACATCCCAGCCACAAGTATTGACTTCAGCGGCTGGGTGTATGGAACAACAATCAGGAAAAAGGAAGCGAGAGAGAGAGAAAAGCTAGAGGAGAGAGAAACTGGGAAATGAGATGATGATACAGGCTTTTCAAAAGTTCTGGCATCCGCCTGGCCTTCATGTAGAAGTGAGAGCTAACGTGTGAAAGCAAAGTTATCAACAGCCTGCCTACGCCGTTCAAAAGCAAGTGGAAACATGTCTTGTGTACTGATGTGGGGCCACCCTCTCCCTCTTCACGTCCTCTGATTTCTTCCTGTGTACCCTGACTTTAGCCACCTTAAGGAGGAGGATGGCTAGGGTCGGGAGTAAGGATTCCCCATCCCCCAACGGAAGCCAAAGGCCATACGCATGCATCCCAGCATGCTGGTGTACCGTGGACAACAGAGGGACTCAAACTTTTATGTCTCTGTTTGGAAACAGCTACTGAAGTCACTGCCCCCATCTGAGTCTGTTCCACCGATGGCATTTGGGGCACACTTCACAGATCAAGGAAGTGAGACAATCAGCCATGGGCTTATTCAATGTACTGTTACTGCGCTGCCCTAATCTGAATGTATGCTTCAGATTACTCTACAAATACATGTATACATCGGATATAAAGCGTAATATGCTGCCAGTGGGGATTCTGTCATTTGGGAAACCCACAAATAAGTGCTTTTGGCGTCCACAAATCCTAATGACTCCTTTATGTTACAAGTCTCTGTGATAAGGCAAGCAATGGGCAAGCCTACCTCACATACCCGGTGCATCCTTTTGAAAAGCACCAATTATCTTGTCCCTGGGCTCCTGCAAACGCTGAAGACTTATTCCAAGATGCTCTCCTGACTCTCTGGCCTGATATTCTCCTTTCGGGGTGGGTGAACTCAGTTTTTAAGACTAACAATGTAGGAAAAGCCCAACAGGTTTCATGTAACAAACTGAAATGGCCGACTCGAGGACTTAGTCAGCCAAGTCCCACCTCTACTTTACACAAAGAAGTGTTTGCTGTCATTCTGGAGGTCTGTTGCCTGAAGCAAAGCCACTGGCCCAGTGGGATTCAGAGGGGCTCTCCAAATTCCGGTTTCCTCTCCAAATCTCCAGTTTACCCGGTGACCTGGTTACAATGAAGCCGAATGGCCGCAGCTGGCTGTGCTCGCTGTTTTGCCTCAGCACAAATTATGAAGAACCAAGAATGGACATGGCTGCTGCGTTAGGCGGAGTGAATTCAAGGTAACTCCTGCTGCTCTGCTGCTCTGGCCTATACCTTATCTCTCCCCGGTAAGACTTGTTACGGCTCACTACTTGGTCTTCAACTTAGAAAAAAAAGACAGACTGGTAGATTAAGGACCTCCTCTTTAGCACCACGAAATGGGGAAATCAATCAAACCCACTAAATGAATCATCTGGGTTATTCACGTAGATGCCCATGGTGAGAGTGAAAGCAAGCTGCGGATCAAGCCTGCACCACCCGGACTGCCGCCTTTGCTACAGGCTGAATTACGCTCACCGACTGCACGGATCATGGCAACATGTACACCACCATCGTAGACTGGGCACAAAGTAAAACATTCTGTTTCTGATGCAGACGTTACCATTGTATGCTAGGCTTGTGACACAGGCTGAGAGTTGACCCAGTTGTCTCCAGATTGGGAAGGCCACAGCACACAGGGCACTGAGTGTACCTCCTGCTGGAAGTTTGAGTACCGCTGACCTTTGAACTATTGCCAGGGCTACTGGTCTCGGGTACCCCACGGCTACCTCCTTTTCAGGTTGTGGGGTTGCCACTCCACTCTGATCAGCTGACTCTCACCACAGCAACGAAGCCCTTGCCCTAATCGATCCTGTGATCACCTCCTACAGATGACCTGTGATCTGACAGTGGCACACCTCTTATCAAAGACCCACTAAGAATGCAGCGACAGTCCAGGTACCCCTTGTACCACCCACGTTCCCCCATCATCCATAGGCACGTAGTATTACTGGGAGTTAGGACTGCCCCTCAAAAGCCATCTCAACAAGACTCCCAACAGGTGCCAGGGTAGCTCAGTCAGTTAAGCCTCCAACTTCCTGGTCTCAGCGCAGGTCTTCTTCATCTCAGGGTCATGAGTGCAAGCCCCACAATGGGCTCCATGCTGGGTTCCTAATATTACCTCCCCACCTTGTCCTTATCTACACACCTTGGAAATGCGAGTTGGGCCAGTGAATGCAGCTGCCCCCAGAAAGGGATCATCCCCTCTGTCTCCTCCCGGGTAATCATCATCGGGGCCAATGCGGCAGAAGAAATTCAAAGAATCCTGACCATAGCATTCTTAGGCTGATGCTTGCCTCATTCCCCCGACAGTAAAACCGAGTCACCCAGGGGGAACACCCTCCAGGTACCAAATGGGGCCTAGAGGACTCAAACGTTGCATCAGCTACCTGGAGTCTCTTGTGGGACTGACATGGTCCTAGATCACAAGGATGATGGCGTACATTGTTGAGTACAATGCCCAAGGGATATCCCTAGGGTGATAGTCCACACCGGTCAAAGAGGAGAGAATGCATCTCTGTGCCGTTTATACAACTTACCTCAGCCCTGAAGTACCTAACCTTTCTGGACAAAAGGACTGCCACAAGTAGGGGATGACCGGACAAAAGGTAAAGATGTATCTCCTGGAAATACCGGAGATATTTTTGCGGCAGTTACCAAAATGTACGCACTGAGGCAGGAACGGGTTAGGCGAAGGGGTGCTGGGGGTGGGGGGGAAGGAAGAGCTCCTTGGACTGGACACACTGCTGAATGTGCCTTCCAGCCAGACAGCTCATGACAATTTGACTGCAATTTAAATGGATGTAGCTAGCAGGGGATGTCCCCGAACCTGCACCTCCCAAATAAAATACATGTGTACCTCACTGAGTGTCTGCCCTGCCTTCATTCCTCTTAGGCATCACCAGCTCATTCCAGGGGCAGAAAAATGCCACCCTCCCGATGTCATGGACAGAAGGACAAACTGCATGGACTGGCCTCAGGCAGGCCATTCAAAAAGGGGATATAATTCAATTACTTACCTGCAAACTCTAAGACTCACCGGCTCTCTAGGGAGTTATGCTGTCAAGCACTCTGAACTTGTGCCACTTGGGGACACTGATTGAAGTCCTCCCTGGGAAGCTCCAAAATCATAAACAACACTTTCTTTCCAAAGGTACCATGTGTGCCTCGTCTTTCATGGAAGTTGTGCACTAATTTGTGTCCCTCAAGCGTCGTCTATCTTAGCGGTGGTCATAATGGATCACCAAGTGTTTAAGTCATAACAGATCATCAAGTGTTGAAGTGTTTAAATACCACTAGTACTCATGTAGCCCTCAGACAACTGTGAAGTGCTCTCCAAAATGACGCTAGCTTTGGTTCCTTGCAGGAACCCACCCGAGAACAACTAACTCCACACGTAGGTGGGTTTATGCCCACAGCGCAGGTAGTTTTATCCCCACAATGGAAGTCATTCACGAACCAAAGGCAGTCTGAAATCTGTCCACAAATTTAGTTGAAATGATCAACGAATGGCTTCAAGGGAGTCTCAACTCCCTGGCCAGAGTTATTAATGATGACAAAATTGCCCTAGACCTCTTTCTTGCGGACCACTTGTGAGTGTATCTTGCCATGCCTCAGGCCAGTGGAAAGGTCAACACCGGGCCCCACGGAAGAAAGCCATCTGGCTTTCTGACGGTCTGTGAGACTTCCTCAGCCAGTTACAGCAGGGCAGGGTCGAAGTTAATCCTGCCACTTGGGCTCTTCCTCATGCTTGGAGTCCTGTTGATAGTATCCTATGAGACAGACTGGAAAAATCTGGTCCTGGGCTATGCTGGTCAGACTGAACAAGTGTGGCCAATGGGCACCCAACAGAAGATTCACCAGAGCCTATGACAGTGTTTCTGCCTCTCTTGTGGGCAGAGACACGACACACCTCCTGTCTTTGTTTCAGACTATCTTTTCAAGGATGCCCTGGGGAAAAAAATAAGAATGGCATTGACTTCTAAAGCAATGGGCAGATTTGCTTACTGCCTATGTTTCCAGTTGCTGCTGTAACAAAGGGCCACAAACTCAGTGGCTCATTTATTATCTTATATCCCTTCTTGAGGCTCTGTGGGAGAATCCATTCCCTTGTCTTTTCTGGGGGCTACCTGTGTTCTTTGGCTCGTGGCCCTTTTTTGCATGTTCAAAGCCAGTAATAGCAAGTTAAGCCTCATACATAATGCCTCCCTCCCCCCCCCAACCCCCCCCACCCCCCCGCCACCTCGCCACCGACTCCTCTCCCCATCTTTCCTTTGCAAGGATCCTTGCAGTTTCACTGGGCCCATCCAAAGACTCCCTCAATATCCTAATCTATGCCGCCACATCTTTGCCAAGTCCCTTTGGACAATGAGGTCATTCATGAGTCCTGCTGAAGACATGGGCGTCCTTGAGCAGGCACTGTTCCTCCTACCACACTGCCCATTATTAACGAGTCAGATCCCCTAAACCTAGCATTACTCTTCTGAAATGCAAACATCATCTGCTTCTCTTACACCACCAGGCTCAGGAGACAGGTGCGTGCATGCGGGCCCTCAGGTAAATGCAATTGTAAAAAACTCTTCTTTTGTCTCGAGGTTTCTCCCCATATTCATAAAATACTGCCAAGTTATCAGTTTGCAAGTAAAGTAAAATCTCTGGCCCTCCACAGTTTCTAGTTACCATGATTTTTCAGATTTGGGTATCTGCCCTATATTTTCTAGAAAATGAATGAAATAAGCCCATCAGGATAAACAACAGAATTTGTCGCAATGGGAAAACTTCAAACTTTCAAATGAAAATCAGAATTTTGGAAAATTTCAGTCAGCCATAGCTGGTCATGGCTGGCCGCTACAAATTTTCTGTTGTTCATAGGCATACGTTCATATCAGCAATCTCCAGGTTTCCCCCAACTATGGCATAGAAGAGTTGGAGCTGTTTCACTGGCCCCACTGTTTCTGCCATGCATCCAGAGATTTCGATTACCAGAGGCAGAGGTGGGTAATGGTCTTCCCACATCCCTTGCTGTGTGTGCTTATTCCACAACTTCCACAGAGGCCCTTTTGTTCATTGATGGATGCCTAATTTTTCTTCTCAAGGGTGACAAAAAGGAGGACTGTCTCATTCAGCCACAACCAGGACATAGCTCCATCCAGTTCTTTAATAGGACATTTAACTTATTTATATATATTTGAGCATAAATTGTCAATATATATTTACTTATTTTTTTTCAAATTTATATGTAAATCCAAGTGAGTTAACATACAGTGTAATCATGGTTTTAGAAGTAGAATTCAGTGATCCATCACTTACATACAACACCCAGTGTTCATGACAAATGCCCTCCTTTGTACCCATGCCCCATCTAGCCCATCCTCTTCCATCTCCTTCCATCAACCCTCAGTTTGTTTCTCTATCACTAAGAGTCTCTTGTGGTTTGTTTCCCTCTCTTCTCTGCCTCCGCATTCACCAGTGTTCATCTGTTTCATTTCTTCAATTCCACATAGGCATGAAATCATGTGATATTAGTCTTTTTCTGATTGACTTAATTTTGCTTAGCATATGCACTCTAGCTCCATCCACATTCTTGCAACCAGAAAGATTTCATTCTCTTTGATGGCTGAGTAATACTCCATTTTATATAGATACCAAATCTTCTTTATTCATTCATCAACCGAGGGGCATTTGGACACTTTCCATAGTTTGGTTGCCATTGATTATGCTGCTACAAGCATTTGAATCTGTATTTTTGTATCCTTTGGGTAAATACCTCATAATGCAATTGCTGCATTGTAGGATAGTTCTATTTTTAACATTTTGAGCAACTCCACACTGTTTTCCAGGGTGGCTGCATGAGTTTCCATTCCCACCAATAGTGCAAGAGGATTCTTCTTTCCACATCCACCAACACCTGTTGTTTATTGTGTTATTAATTTTAGCCATTCTGACAGGTGTGTGGTGCTATCTCATCATGGTTTTGATTTGTATTTCCCTGATGATGAGTGATGAGGAGCACAGGCCTGTTAGCCAACTGAATGTCTTCTTTTGGAAAAAAAATCTATTCATATCATCTGCTTCTTCCTTCCTTCCTTTCATTCTTTCTTCCTTCCTTTTTTCCGTATTGCCTTGCCTTGCTTTGCCTTGCCTTCCCACCTTGCCCTTTCACTTTCCATTTCCCTTTCCTTCCATTCCCTTTCCTTCCCTCCCTTCTCTTCCCTCCCTCCCCTCCCTCCCTCCCTCCCTCCCTCCCTCCCTCCCTTCCTTCCTTCTGTCCATCCTTTTTGAAATTTTAATAATGCAGTATATAATTTTATTTGTTTGTTTTTTTGTTTGTTTGTGTCAGGAGTATATTTTAGTGATTATTCACTCCCATGTAACACCCAGTGCTCATCGCAACAAGTGCCCTCCTTAATGCCCATCACCTATTTACCCATCCTCCTCCAGCAACCCTTAATTTGCTCTCTGTATTAAGAGACTCTCATGGTGTCCTTCCCTCTGGGGTTTTTATTATATTGTATTTTTCTATCCTTTCCCCTATGTTCATATGTTTTGTTTCTTAAATTCCACATATGAGTGAAATCATATGATATTTAGGTGATTGACTTATTTTATTTAGCATAATACTCTCTGGTTCCACCCATTTTGTTGCAAATGGCAAGATTTCACTTTTTTTGATCATGTCTATGTATGCACCACATCTTTATCCATTCACCAGTCGATGGACACTTGGGCTTGGCCCATAAATTGGCTATTGTTGATAATGCTGCTATACACTTTGGGTTGCATGTGACCCTCTGAATCAGCATTTTTGTATCCTTTACATAAATAGCTAGTAGGGCACTTGTGAGGTTGTAACATAGTTCTGTTTTTAATTTTTTGAGGAACCCCATACTGCTTTCCAGGGTGTCTTCTGACCATTCCTTAACTGGGTTATTTGTTCTTTGGGTGTTGAGTTCAATAACTTCTTTAAATATTTTGGACAGTAACCTTTCATCCAGTATGTCATTTGCAAATATCATCTCCCATTCCAATGTCTGCCTTTTAGTTTTGTTGATTGTTTTCTTTGCTGTGCATAAGATTTCATCCTGATGAAGTCCCAGTAGTTCATTTTTGCTTTTGTTTCCCTTGACTCTGGTGGCATACCTAGTAAGAAGTTCCTACAGCCAAGGTCAAAGAGATTGCTGCCTGTGTTGTCTGCTAAAATTTTGAGAGTTTCCCGGCTTACATTTAGGTCTTTCATCGGTTTTGAATTTACCTTTGTGTCGGTGTAAGGAAGTGGTCCAGTTTCCTTCTTCTTCTTCATGTTGCTGTCCCATTTTCCCAACACCGTTTGTTGAAGAGGCTCTTTTGTCCATTGGATATTCATTCCTGCTTTGTCAATGATTACTTGACCTTATAGTTGTGAGTACATTTCTGGGTTTTCTATTCTGTTCCATTGACCTGTGTGTTTTTGTGCCAATACCATACTGTCTTGACAACCACAGCCTTGTAATATCGCTTAAAATCCGGAATGGCATTGCCTGCAGTTTTGTTTTGTTTTGTTTTGTTTTTCTTTTTCAGGATTTCTTGGCTATTCAGGGTCTTTTGTGGCTCCGTACAAATTTTAGGATTGTTTGTTCTGGCTCTGAGAAAAAAGTTGGCAGTATTTTGATGGGGATCGTATTAAATGTGTAGATTGCTTTGGGTAGTATAGATATTTTAACAATATTCGTTCTCCCAGTCCGTGACCATGGAAGCTCTTTCCATTTCTTTGTGTCACCTTCAATTTCTTTTGGAAGTCTTCTATAGTTTTCAGAGTACATATCATTTATTAGGTTTTTTCCTCCCACGTTTTTAATTGTTTTGGTGCCATTGCAAATGGGATAGACTCATTTTTGATTCATTTTTCTGCCGTTTTGTTACTGGTGTACAGAAGTGCAACAGATTTCTGTACATTGTCTTTATATCCTGACACTATACTAAATGCATGTATCAGTTCTAGCAAATTTTGGGGGAAGTCTTTTGGGTGCTCTCCATAGAGAACATCATAGAGCATCATGTCTTCTGCAAATAGTGACAGTTTTACCTCTCCTTGCTATTTCAGATGCTTTTGACTTCTTTTTGTTGTCTGATTCCTTTAGCTAGGACTTCCAGTTACTATGTTAAATAGCAATGGTGAGAGAGGACATCCTTGTCTTACTCCCGAGCAGGGAAAAGGCTCTCCGTGTTTCTTCATCAATGATGATATTAGCTGAGGGTCTTTGCTGAATGGTCTTTATGATGTTGAGGAGTGTTCCATCAATCCCTGCTTTGTTGAGCATTTTATCAACAAAGGATGCTGTAATTTTGTCAAATGCTTTTTCCTGCATCTATTGAGAGGAGCACATGGTTCTTAACTTGCCTTTGTTGGTATGGTGTGTCACACTGAATGATTTGCAAATATTGAACCCGACCTGCAGCCCAGGAATAAATCCCACTTGATCATGGTTAATCATTCTTTAATGTACTGTTTGTTGGCTTTGATTTGCTAGTATCTTGTTGAGAAGTTTTGCATGTTCGTCGGGGATATTGGCTGGTATACAGTGTTTGGTTTTGGAATCAAGGTAATGCTGACCTCGTTGAAGGACTTTGGAAGCTTTCCTTACATTTCTATTTTTTTTTTTTTTTTTTTGGAATCTTTTGAGAATGAGCAGTATTAACTCTTCTTTAAATGTCTGGTACAACTCCTTGGGAATCCATCTTTTAGCCCTGGGTTTTTGTTTGCTAGAGGATTTTTTTTAATGGCTATTTCCATTTCCTTGCTGGTTATGGATCTGTTCATATTTCTATTTCTTTCTTTTGCAAGTTTGGTGGTGTGTGTGTGTTTCTATGAATTCCTTAATTTCTTCCAAATTATCACTTTTGTTGGCATGTAATTTCTTATAATATTGCCTGATAATTATATATCTGCAGTATTGGATGTGATGTCTCTGCTTTCATTTTTGGTTTTATTTATTTGAGTCCTTTCTCTTTTCTTTTTGGTAAGTCTGGCTAGGGGGTTATCAATTTTATTTATGCTTTCAAAGAACCAGTTCTTGGTTTGGTTGATCTGTTCTACTGGTATTTGCTGTTGTTGTTATTGTTGTTGTTGTTATATAGTTTATTTCTTTTCTAGTCTCTATTATTTCCCATCTTCTGCTAATTCTAGGCTTTATTAGTTGTTCCTTTGTCAGCTCCTTTACGTGTACGGTGATTTAGGGAAATTTCTTACTGATTGAGTTAGACCTGTATTGGAATATACTTTCCTCTTAGGACTGCGTTCACTGCTTCCCAAAGGGTTTGAACTGTCTTGGTTTCAGTTTCACGTAGTTTTTTTTCCTTCTTCTTCCTCTTCTTCTTCTTCTTTTTCTCCTTCTTCTTCTTCTTCTTCTTCTTCTTCTTCTTCTTCTTCTTCTTCTTCTTCTTCTTCTTCTTCTTCTTCTTCTTCTTCTCCTCCTCCTCCTCCTCCTCCTCCTCCTCCTCCTCCTCCTCCTCCTCCTCCTCCTCCTCCTCCTCCTCCTCCTCCTCCTCCTCCTCCTCCTTCTTCTTCTTCTTCTTCTTCTTCTTCTTCTTCTTCTTCTTCTTCTTCCTCAATATTCTGATTAACCCATTCATTCTTTATTATGATGAGATTTAACCTCCACGTGTCTGAGGGCTTTCCAATTTTTTTCTTGTGGTTGGCTTCACATTTCATAGTGTTGTCATCTGAAAATATGCATGGTATGATGTCGATCTTTTGGCACTTGTTGAGGGCTGATTTGTGACTCAGTATGTAATCTATTCTGTGGAATGGTCCATGAGCACTTGAAAAGAGTATGTATTCTGCTGCTTTGGGATGGAATGTTCTGAATGTATCAGTTCAGTCCATCTGGTTCAGTGTGTCATTCAAAGCCATTGTTTCCTGGTTTATTTTCTGCTTAGATGACCTGTCCATTGCTATTCGTTAGGTGTGAAAGTTCTCTACAATAGGACGCCTAGGTGACTCATTCAGTTGAGGGTCTGACCCTTGATTTGGGCTCAGGTCATGATCTCAGGGTGTGGGCTCAAGCCCCATATTGGGCTCCGCACGGAGGATAGAACAAGATTGGGATTTTCTCCTCTCTCTTTCTCTCTCTCTCTCTCTCTCTCTCTCTCTCTCTCTCTCTCTCTCTCTCTGTCCCTGTGTCCCTCTTCCCAACTCACACATGCTCCCTCTCTCTGTAAAAAATCTTAATTGTTTTAAAAAATTAAAAATGACTCTTACTGTTATTGTATTATTATCAATGGGTTTCTTTATGCTGGTTATTAATTGATTTATATATTTGGAAGCTCCACGTGGGGGCATAAATATTATCAACTGTTAGAACTTCTTGTTGGATAGACCTCTTAATCATGATATAGTGCCCTTCTTCATCTCTTGTTATATTCTCTGGTTTAAAATCTAGTTTGACTGATATAAGTATGACTACTCCAGCTTTCTATTGGCATCCATTAGCATGATAGATGTTTCCTCATTTTCTCACTTTCAATCTACAGGTGTCTTTAGGTCTAAAATGGATCTCCTGTAGGCAGCATATAGATGGGTGTTGTTGTTTGAACCCATTTGATACCCTATCTTTTGATTGGAGGATTTAGTCCATTTTCATTCAGGATAATTATTGAAAGATATGAGTTTAGTGCCATTGTGTTACCTGTAATTTTGGTGTTTTTTGGTGATGTTATCTTTTCTTTACAGTCTGTTGCTTTTTGTCTTAACTGCACACCTCTCCCACTCAGAGTCCCCCTTAATATTTCATGCAGAGCTGGTTGAGTGGTCAGAAACTGCTTTAGTTTTTGTCTGTGAAGTGTTATATCTCTTTTTCTGTTCTGGAGGAACGACTTGCTGCATAAAGTATTCTTGGCTGCATTTTTTCCCCCATTGATCGCATTGAATATTTCCTGTCAATGTCTTCTGGCTTGTCAAGTTTCTCTGGACAGATTTGCTATGAGCTGATCTGTCTTTCTCTGTAAGTGTAAGACTTTTACTCCCTTGCTTCTTCAGGATTTTTTCCTATTTGTGTATTTTATAAATTTGACTTTGATAGGCCTTCACAGTAGCCCACTTTTGTTGAATTTAAGGGATTTCTCTGGGTGGCTTGGACTTTGATGTCTGTGTGCTTCTCTGGATTAGAGAAGTTTTCAGCTATAATTTGCTCAAATAAAACTTCTGTCCCATTTTCTCTCTCTTTATCTTTTGGGATTCCTGGTGGTACAAATGTTACTTCATTTTAATATGACATTGAGTTCCCTAAGTCTACCTCCATGATTCATTACCTTCGTTACTTCTTCTTTTACTTCATTTCCTCCATAATTTTATCTTCTAGATCACTAATTCATTCCTCTGCTTCATCCATACCACTGTTATAGCACCCGATCTGGTTTGCATCTGAGTTATGGAATTTTAAATTTCAGCCTGTCTGGATTTTAGCTCTTTCATCTCAGCAGTAAAGAATTTTTTAGAGACTTCAATGCTTGTTGAAAGCCCAGCTAGAATTCTTATAATTGATGTTTTAGATTCTAGTTGAGACATCTTACTTCTACTTGTATAGATTAAGTCCCTGGCCATTACTTCTACTTCCTCTTCTTTCTTTTGGGATGCATTTCTCTGTCTTGTCACTTTGAAGGGAAAAAGTAACAATTAAATTTAAATTAAAAAAATTTTAAAACAATGTTGAAAGAAGCTGAAACCTAGGTGTGTTTTGGTCCCCTTGGTAAGAGAAGCTTTCAAGAAAAAAGGAAAGAAATGAATTAAAAATAAAATAAATAAAGGTGTGCTTTTCTCATATCCTTGAAGAGAAAAACAAAAACAGAAAAAGAAAGCAAACAAATAAAAACCCATAGTAAGTTAGATCCTGTTTCCTTCTCTTAGAGATGAACCTTTGCAGCTCTCTATGATCAGTAGACTTGGTGCATGGAAGGGATTTGTGTGGTCTTTTGCGGGGAGGGGCCTGCAGCTTTGATTCTCAGATGGATTTTGCCCTATAGAGATGTGCCTGGAAGATGCAGGAGGTGGGGCTTGGTGGAATGGCTCTATTTTCTACTTGGTGGCACTGTTTAGCTCACTAAGATTAATCAAGGCTGGTGGGCTAGGGCCAAAAATGGCTTCACCCTGCTCTCTAGTCCCCAGAGTTGGATTTTCAGGCTGTCCCAGACACAGAAACAATCTCTCCTGTGTCCCCAACTTCTGTTAGCTACCTGCTTTCATCCTGTCTGTGTCTGACAAGTCTTTCTTACAGGTGTGCTACCCTCCAAGGCTGTGCTTTATTTCAGGCACATCTGTGTTTCAAAACCACAGCACTTCAGAGACCCTCATTGCTCAGACCCATGCTTATCCTTTGAGGGAGGGTCTTGCTGCACTATGGCTGGTGCTGGCTTGTCCCAGGAAGCAGTTGCACCACCACATAGTGGTAGCAGCTCAGAGTTTATGGTAAATCTCAACACATAACTGCGCCAAGTTTGCTGTCCGCAGTCAGAGTCTTTCTTCCTATAAATCAGTGAATGTGGAAGCTCTGTGGTACTTGCTGGGTCTCTTGTCCCCAGAGAGGTCTTATCACCTCTACCAGTTGCATTCTAAGCAGGGGAACTTCTTTTCCCAGTGTGACCCAGGGGATCCTCAGAGGGGGACTCCACCCTGCTTCCTTAGGAGAGCACCACCACGCACTGACCCCTAAATCTTCAGGCTGTGCACTCCACTGTTTATAAAACATTGGTTGTATTGAGACCCTCTCCTTTTTCTCCATTAATGGTGTTAGAGAACAGGTGCGTGTGTGTGTTGGTGTGTGTATGTGTGCAGCCCCTTGTCTGTGTTTTCACTCTTTTTTTTCTTTAGTCTTAACTCATTTCTTTGTGATCAGGGACCCCTCCCCACCACAGCATCAGTGGCTCTTTTCTCGCAGAAGCCAATTCCCCACAGTTCCCACTTTCTACAGATCATTGTTCCTGTTTTCAGACAGACAGCTTTATTCTCTAGGACTTCTGATCAATTGTTTTTGTATACAAAATTATTTCATATTTATCTAGCTGTTCAGGGGAAGAGGCAAGCTTAGGGTTGCCTTACTTCTCTGCCATCTTAACCCTCATAGTTCATTTATATTAAAAGTAATTATTGAAGGATATGGATTTGCGAATGACAGCTTAAACTTGGCTCAACGGTCACCTTAATCTCCTCAAGCTTTTAATTAATGCAAATTACATTTTTTGGTAATTTGTATAGGGCATTACAGTGTAGTATATCTCCTGAATCATATATATGAAAATCTACTTTGTGTCTAAATATATGAACCAAAATATATAAGGACTATGAGACGCAAAACTTACTGTTCCCAAGATTACAAGAGATCTATGATATGTCCTATTAAACACCCTTTCCCATATGTGTTTATCTTCATTTAGCAAAATGTATTACTCATTTACTTTCCACTAACTTTTTGCTCATATCCCACAGGAGCAAATTCTTTTTTACCTTTACTTTATTCAAGAACTATATTATATTCAGAGAGCATGAGATAGATGAAATGGATAGTGGCTTGGAAGCCAAGAAGCCCAGTCTTTGAATATACAATTTAAGCATTTCTTTGTGGCTGTGGGAGGTCCATCTTTGTTTTCTTATCTGTAAACTGGAATGTATAATACCTATCTTTCAAAGGGTTAAGAAAATGAGACATAATGAATATAATTTGTGGCCCCAGAAGAACTCTTATGGTAACAGGTGAATGGGGGCATTTTACAAAATACATGCTATGTTAGAGTTTATTTACTGTCCTTACTGTCCTAAGAAATGACCACAAAAACCGTGGATTAAAAAACATGCATATAGTATGCAGCTATTCTAGAGGTCAGAAGTCCAAAATGGGTTAGCAGTTTCTGCTGTAGGCTTTAAAGGAGAATCTGTGTCCTTTCTAGGTTCTAGAGGCTGCCCACATCCTTGCTTTTTCACTCCTTCTGCCATCTTTAAAGTTAGGTACATAGCATCTTTATATCTCTTTCCCTTTTCTGCTTCTATCACCTAAACGACTTCTTTGCTTCCTTCTGTCCATTCTGCTTCCCTCTTATCATGTTCCTTTTGATTACGCTGAGCCCTCCTAGACAATTCAAATACTCTCCTTATCTCAATATCCTACACAATCACAGGTGCAAATTCCCTTTTGCCATGTATGGTAACACATTGACAGATTTCAGAGATTAGAATATGGGCACCACTGGGCACCATAATTCTATATGCTATACTTTGGAAGATAAAATTGATATTAATATGGACTAGTATGTTACAAATTTTCGATGTCAATTGTAATATCCAGGGAACCCCCAAAAATAATATTTAGAAAAGCAAATGAGAGAGGAATTAAAATTCTACACAATTTTAATTAAGAAAATAATTAAGAACAAGTAAATCTCAAAGATGGTAGTAATTAAAGAAGTAAAAGACAAGAGAAATAGAAGATATAGAAACAAATGGAAAAATGGTAGATGTATGTCATTGCTTAAATGTAAATGGATTAAACTCCCAAACAAAATGCATAGATTGTTTGAATAAAAAACAAACCAGAGGGAGGAGCAAGATGGCAAAACAGTCTGGAAGCTTTTTGTGTGTCTCACATCCATGAAATACAGTCAGATCAACACTAAACCACCCTACACACATAGAAAACTGATTGGAGGATTAACACAACGATCTGCACAACCTGAACCACAGAATTCAGCAGGTATGTGGAATAGAGAGGTGAACTTGGGGAGCAAAAAGCCGTGAAAGGTAGGGAAACACTTTTGTGGGTGGAGAGAGGGAGGAAGAATATGGGAAAAGCACCCCTTCCCCAAATAAAGTGGAGAGAAGGTGGAAAATTGGAAACAGCTGTAGGGATTAAACTAAAAAGGGAGAAAGGATAAAGGAGAGGGTTTCAATCCTTAAGGGGAACACAAAGGCTACAACTCTGCAGCTCAATACCTGGCGGTGCGCTGGTGGGAAGGGCAAATCCCCAGGAACAGAGTGGGGTCTGGGAGGTTCTCGGGCCACATGGGTAAAAGGGCTGAAAGGACATTTGGTAGAGACTGTTGAAGCCACCTTGTTCCACCAGACCCTGGAAGATGGCCACATTCACTGATGCTGGAACAAGGTCATTAAAAACGAAGCCTGGTGCCAGATGTGTGTTGGGAATTTCCATAATACCTGAAACACTGTTGCTACACTGTCTTGTGAACTTTTTCTGGGGCAGCCTGGCACCTGGCCACAGTCTCAGGGCACCGGCTGCAACAGGGTCCAATGGGCATTCCTGGGGGCAGCCGATATTCAGCCATTGCTCATTTGGGCATTGCTCAGTGAGACCCTCCCACAGAGGGGCAGAATGGGTCAAAGCCACAGTCCTTCAGAAGTAAGGAGCCAGGGAAAACAACTGATCTGAGACAAAACTCAGGAGAGAGGTACTGCTTGGGGCCTGGTCATGGAGAGTGCAAAAGTGGGCAGTGGACAGAAGCTGAAGACAGAGGACAGGTGCATGATTGCTGATCCGGGAGAACAGACTGGGTAGCTGGGTGGTGTCGTTTTCACCGGTCTTGGGCATATGTATATGCACCAAGGAGAGCTGCAACAATCCACCCCAGTAGGCTGGCAGTGCTATCTAGTGGAGAGCAGAGTTTTTATATGCAGTCCTGCCCAACTGGGCCACTTCACTCTTCAAGAACACAAGTCTCACCACCAACTTAATTTATGGACCATAAATAGATACATAGACTGACTTCTAGGGGAAAACAAAGCAATATGAATCTTACTTCAATCTGTTAGCAGGTTCATTTTTTCAATTTTATTTCTTTTTCCCCCCCATTTCTCTTTTACAATTACTTTCTGTTTCTTAAATACAGAAAGAGAAAAAAATAATTTTTATTTTCAATTTTTATTAAAAACATTTTCTTTAATTTTTATTACTATATTTTTCACTTCTGTTTAATTTTTTTCAAATTCTACTTTACTTCCATCATTTTATTTTAGTCTACTTCAGTGTATTCACCTTTTCAAACAATTTCCTTTTCTTTCTTTTTCTATTTTCTCTTTTTCGTTTCTTTTTTTTTTCTTGAATGCAGAAAGAGAAAAACTTCATGTTTACTTTCAATTTCTATTAAAAATATTTTTATTTAATTTAATTACACTCTTTTTGGCTTTTATGTAAATTTTTTCAAGTTCTATTTTACTTCCATCATTTTATATTAGTCTACTACAGGTATTCACTCTTTCAAATTTTCAAATGATTTCTTTTTTTTCTTTTTTATCTTTTATCTCTTTTCATTTCTTTTTTCTTAAATACAAAAAAAAGAAAAAATTCATACTTATTTTTAATTTTTATTAAAAATATTTTTCTTTAATTTTTTTATATCATATTTTTTACTTTTGTGTACATTTTTTCAAATTCTATTTTACCCCCATCATCTCATTTTAGTCCACTTAGTGTGGACTAAATTTTTTCAAATTCTCATTTTTTCAAATTCTCAAATGATTTCCTCCCCGCCCCCCATTTTTTTCATATCTGTCAAACCACTTTCAACACCAACTAAAACACACGGAGGATCTAGAATCATCTATTTGATTTGTGTGTGTGTGTGTGTGTGTGTGTGTGTGTGTGTGAGTGTGTGTGTGTTTAATTTTTAATTTTTATATTTTTTTAATTTAATTTTTTTAATTTCAATATTTCTACCTCATTAATTCTTTTTCTCCTTTCAAAATGACAAAACAAAGGAATTCATCCCCAAAGAAAGAGCACGAAGAAATGACAGCCAGGGATTTAACCAACACAGATACAAGCAAGATGTCTGCATTAGAATTTAAAATCACGATATTAAGAATACTAGCTGGAATCGAAACTAGATTAGAATCTCTTTCTGCAGAGACAAAAGAAATAAAAAATTGCCAGAACGAAATTAAAAGTGCTATAACTGAGCTGCAATCACGTATGGATGAAGTGGTGGCAAGGATGTATGAGGCAGAACAGAGAATCAGCAATATAAGGGAAAACTTTTGGAGAATAACGAAGCAAAAAAAAAAAAAAAGAGGGAGATTAAGAATTTCAGCATTAGAGAAATCAGTGACTCATTAAAAAGGAACATCAGAATCATAGGGGTTCTAAAAGAGGAAGAGAGAGAAATAGGGGTAGAATGATTATGTGAGCAAATCATAGGGAAAACTTTCTGAACCTGGGGAAAGACACAAGACACCAAAATGCAAGAAGCAAAGAGGACCCCATGAGATTCAACAAAAACCGACCCTCACGAAGACGTATATATCATACTCAAATACACAAAATACTCAGGCAAGGAGAGAATCATGAAAGCAGCAAGGGAAAAAAGTCCCTAAACTACAAGGGAAGACAGATCAGGTTTGCAGCAGACCTATCCACAGAAACTTGGCAGGCCAGAAAGGAGTGGCAAGATATATTCAATGTGCTGAATCAGAAAAATATGAAGCCAAGAATTCTTTGTCCAGCAAGGCTGTCATTCAAACTAGAAGGAGAGATTAAAAGTTTCCCAGACAAACAAAAATTAAAGGATTTTGTGACCACTGAACCAGCCCTGCAAGAAATTTTAAGGGGGACTTTCTGAGCCCCCCTTAAAAATATATATATATTTTCATCTTTAAAAAAAATATATATATATTCATCTTTTCTCCCATATGTATTTATATATATGCATATATATATAAATTATATATGTATATGAATAAATAAACATATATGTATATATGTAATTAAATATGTGTATGAATATTAAGTATAAATATAAATATGTATATAAATACCAAAAGCAACAAAGATTAGAAAGGACCAGATAATACCACCAGAAACTCCAACTTTACAAGAAACACAGTGACAATGATTTCCTATCTTTCAGTACTCACTCTAAACATCAATGGACTCAATGCTTCAATCAAAAGACATAGGGTAACAGAATGGATAAGAAAACAATATCCATCTATATGCTGTTTACAAGAGACCCACTTGAGACCTAAAGACACCTTCAGATTCAAATAAGGGGATGGGACACCATCTATAATGTTAATGGTCAACAAAAGAAAGCCAGAGTAACCACACTTATATCAGACAATCTAGACTTTAAAATAAAGACCGTATCAAGAGATTCAGAAGGGCATTATATCATAATCAAGGGGTCTATCCTCCAAGAAGACCTAACAATTGTAAACACTAGGTGGCAAATGTGACAGCACTCAAATATATAAATCAATTAATCACAAACATAAAGACACTCATTGATAGTAATATGATAATAGTAGGGGACTTCAACACCCCACTCACAGCAATGGACAGCTCATCTAATAAAAAAATCAACAGGGAAACAATGGCTTTGAATGACACACTGGACCAGATGGACTTCACAGATATATTCAAAACATTTCATCCTAAAGCAATAGAATGCATATTCTTCTCCAGTGCACATGGAATATTCTCCAGAGTAGACCATATATTGGGAAACAAATCAGCCCTAAGTAAGTACAAAAAGGCAGAGATCATACCGTGCATAATTTCAGACCACAACATTGTGAAACTCAAAATCACCACAAGAAAAAAAAAAATGGAAAGGTAACAAATACTTGGAGACTGAAGTCATCCTACTAAAGAATGAATGGGCTAACCAAGGGTTTAAAGGGGAAATTAAAAAGTATATGGAAGTCAGTGAAAATGATAACACCACAACCCAAAAGCTCTGGGACACAACAAAGCTGGTCATAAGAGGAAAATATACAGCAATCCAGGGCTTCCTAAAGAAGGAAGAAAGATCTGAGACACACAACCTAACCTTACGCCTTAAGGAGCTGGAAAAACAACAGCAAATAAAACCAAAACCAGCAGAAGACAGGAAATAGTAAAGATTAAAGCAGAAATTAATGCTTTCGAAACAAAAAACAAAAAACAAAACAAAACAAAAAAACAAAACAAAACAGAAGAACAGATCAATGAAACCAGAAGCGGCTTTCTTTAAAAGAATTAACAAAATTGATAAACCACTCGTCAGTTTGATCAAAAAGAAAAAGGAAAGGACCCAAATAAATAAGATCGAGAATGAAAGAGGAGAGATGACAACCAACACAGTAGAAATAAAAACAATAATAATCGAACATTATGAGCACTTATATGCCAATAAAATGGGCAATCTGGAAAAAATGGACAAATTCCTAGAAACATATACACTACCAAAACTGAAACAGGAAGAAATAGAAAATTTGAACACACCATAACTAGTAAGGAAATCAAGTTAGTAATCAAAAATCTGCCAAAAAACAAGAGTCCAGGGCCAGATGGCTTTCTAGGGTAATTCTACCAAACATTTAAGGAAGAGTTAACACCTATTCTCTTGAAACTATTCCAAAAAATAGAAATGGAAGGAAAACTTCCAAACTCTTTCTATAAAGCCAGCATTACCTTGATTCCAAGACTAGACAGAGACCCCACTAAAAGGAGGACTATAAACCAATTTCCCTGATGAACATGTGCAAAAATCCTCAACAAGATATTAGCTAATTGGATCCAACGATACATTAAAAAAATTATTCACCACGACTAAGCAGGATTTATACCTGGGATGCAGGGCTGGTTCAATATCCGCAAAACAATTAACATGATTCGTCACATCAAGAAAGGACAAGAACCATATGATCCTTTCGATAGAAGCAGAGAAAGCATTTGACAAAATATAGCATCCTTTCTTGATAAAATCCCTCAAGAAAGTAAGGATAGAAGGAGCATACCTCAAGATCATAAAAGCCATATATGAACGACCCAACGCTAATATCATCCTCAATGAGGAAAACCTGAGAGCTTTTTCCCTAAGGTCGGGAACAAGACAGGGATGTACACTCTCACCACTGTTACTCAACATAGTATTGGAAGTCAGCCTCTGCCATCAGACAACACAAAGAAATAAAAGGTATCCAACTCAGCCAAGAGGCGGTCAAACTTTCACTCTTCACACATGACATGATACTCAATATAGAAAACCCAAAAGATTCCACAAAAAAACCTGCTAGAATTGATTCATGAATTCAACAAAGTTATAAGATATAAAATCAATGCACAGAAATCGGTTGCATTCCTATACACAATAAAGTGAAAGAAAGAGAAATCAAGGAATTGATCCCATTTACAGTTGTACAAAAAAAAAAAAAACCCATAACATACCTAGGAATAAATCTAACCAAAGAGGCGACAAATCTATACACTGAAAACTATAGAATGTTTATGAATAAAATTGAAGAAAACACAATAAAAATGGGAAAAGATTCCATGCTCCTGGATAGGAAGAAAAAATATTGTTAAAGTGTCGATACTACCCAAACCAATCTACATATTCAATGCAATCCCTATCAAAGTAACACCAGCATTCTTCACAGAGCTAGAACAATAATCTTTAAATTTTTGTGGAACCAGAAAATACCCCAAAAGCCAAAGTGATCTTGAAAAAGAAAACCAAGGCAGGAGGCATCACAATCCCAGACTTCAAGCTATACTACAAAGCTGGAATCATCAAGACAGTATGGTACTGGCACTCAAAACAGACACTCAGATTAATGGACCAGAATAGAGAACCCAGGAATGGACCCACAAATATATGGCAAACTAATCTTTGACAATCCAGGAAAGAACAACCAATGAAATAAAGACAGTCTCTTAAGCAAGTGTTGCTGGGAAAACTGGACAGTGACATGCAGAAGAATGTACCTGGACGACTTTCTTACACCATACACAAAAAAACTCAAAATGGATGAAAGACCTCAAAGTAAGACAGGAAGGCATCAAAATCTTCAGGGAGAAAGCAGGCAGAAACCTCTTTGATCTTGGCCGCAGCAACTTCTTACTCAACATGTCTCCAGAGGCAAGGGAAACAAAAGCAAAAATGAACTACTGGGAACTCATCAAAATAAAAAATAAAAATCTTCTACACAGTGAAGGAAAAAATCTACCATGCTGCTGGAAGTCAAAAGAAAGATGGAGTAGACATACTTATTTCAGACAAACTTGACTTTTAAATAAAGGCTGTAACAAGAGATGGTGAAGGGCATTATATAATAATTATAGGGTCTGTCCATCAGGAAGAGCTAACAATTATAAATATCTATGCACCGAATTAAAAATGCACCCAATTATATAATGCAATTAATCACAAACATAATCTCATTGATAAGAATGTGGTAATTGCAGGGGACTTTAATATTCCTCTTACAACAATGGACAGATCATCTAGATAGAGAATCAAATAAAGAAACAATGACCATGAACAATACATTGAACCAGATGGACTTGACAGATATATTTAGAACTCTAAATCCAAAAGCAGAAGAATATATCTTCTTCTCGAGTGTACTTGGAACATTCTCCAAAATAGATTACATATTGGGTCACAAAATAATCTTCAATAAACATAAAAGAAGTGAGATCATACCATACACACTTTCAGATCACAATGCTATGACTCTTGAAATCAACCACAGGAAAAAGTCTGGAAAACCTCCAAAAGCATGGAGGTTAGAGAACATCCTACTAAAGAATGAATGGGTCAACCAGGCAATTAAAGACGAAATTAAAAGATATATGGAAACAAATGAAAATGAAAACACGAGTTGGGATGCAGCAAAGGCAGTATGGAGAGGAAAATACATTGCAATCCAGGCCTATCTCAAGCAACAAGAAAATCCCAAATACAATATCTAACAACACACCTAAAGGAACTAGGAGAACGGCAAAGACAGACCAAATACAGCAGAAGAAGAGAAATAACAAAGGTCAGAGCAGAAATAAAAAATGTAGAATCTAAAAAAAAAATAGTAGAACAGATCAATGAAACCAAGAGTAGATTTTTTTGAAAAAAATAAACAAAATTGATAAACCTCTACCCAGGCTTTTCAAGAAGAAAAGAGAAGGGACCCAAATAGATAAATTCATGAATGAAAATGGAATTATTACAACCAATCCCTCAGAAATACAAGCAATTATCAGGGAATGCTATGAAAAATTAGTCCAGCCAATGAACTGGGCACCCTGGAAGAAATGGACAAATTCCTAAGCACCCACACACTTCCAAAACTCAAACAGGAAGAAATAGAAAACTTGAAGAGATCCATAACCAGCAAAGAAGTGGAATCAGTTGTGAAAAATCTCCCAACAAATAAGAGTCCAGGACCAGATGGCTTCCCAGGGGGAATTCTACCAGACATTTAAAGCAGAGATAATACCTATCCTTCTCAAGCTGTTCCAAAAAATAGAAATGGAAGGAAAATTTCCAGATTCATTCTATGAAGCCAGCATCACTTTGATTCCCAAACCAGAGAGAGAGAGCTGGCGAGGAGGAGGAGGAGGAGGAGGAGGGGGAGGGGGAGGGGGAGGGGGAGGGGGAGGGGGAGGGGGAGGAGGAGGAGGAGGAGGAGGAGAAGGAGAAGAAGAAGAAGAAGAAGAAGAAGAAGAAGAAGAAGAAGAAGAGGAAGAAGAAGAAGGGGGAGGGGGAGAGGAAGAGGGAGGGGGAGGGGAAGAAGAAGAACAGACCAATATCCCTGATGAATATGGATGCGCAAATTCTCAACAAGATACCAGCAAATCGAATTCAACAGCATATAAAAAGAATTATTCACCATGATCAAGTGGAGTTCATTCCTGGGCTACAGGGCTGGTTCAATATTGGCAAATCAATCAATGTGATACATCACATCAATAAAATAAAAGATAAGAACCATATGATCCTGTCAATCGATGCAGAAAACGCATTTGACAAAATTCAGCATCCTTTCTTAATAAAAACCCATGAGAAAGTCGGGATAGAAGGAATATGCTTAAACATCATAAAAGCCATTTATGAAAAGCCCACAGCTGATATCATCCTCAGTGGGGAAAAATGGAGAGCTTTCCCCTGATATCAGGAACACGAAATGGATGTCCATTCTCACCATTGTTGTTTAACATGGTATTGCAAGTCCTAACATCAGCAATTGACAACAAAATGAAATCATAGGCATAAAAATTGGCAAGATGAAGTCGATTTTTCACTTTCTGCAGACAACATGATACTTTACATGGAAAACTACAAACTCCACCAAAAGTCTGCTAGAACTGATATATGAATTCAGCAAAGTAACAGAGTACAAAATCAATGTGCAGAAATCATTTGCATTTTTATAACCAATAATGAAGCAATAGAAAGAGAAGTAAAGAAACCAATAACCCATTCACAATTTCATCAATAAACACAAAATACCTAGGAATAAATCTAACCAAGATGTAAAAGATGTGTATGCTGAAAACTGTAGACAGGTTATGAAGGAAACTGAAGAAGACAAAAATAAATGGAAAAATATTCCATGCTCATGGATTGGAAGAACAAATATTGTTAAAATGTCAATATAAATGTCAATATTATCCAAAGCAATCTACACATTCAATGCAATCCCAATAAAAATTGCACTGGCATTCTTCTCAAAGCTAGAACGATCATAAAATTTGTATGAAACCACAAATGCCCCTGAATATTATAGTAATATAAAGAAAATAACCAAAGCAGGAGGCATCACAATCCCAGACTTTAGCCTCTATTACAAATCTATAATCATCAAAGGAGTATGGTATTGGCACAAAAACAGATACATAGACCAATGGAATAGAATAGAGACTCCAGAATTGGACCCATAAATGTATAACCAACTAATCTTTGACAAAGCAGGAAAGAATATCCAATGGAAAAAAGACAGGCTCTTTAACAAATGGTGCTGAGAGAACTGGACAGCAACATGCAGAAGAATGAAACTAGACCACTTTCCTACACCATACACACAAAAAAACCTCAAAATGGATAAAGGACCTGAATGTGAGAGAGGAAACCATCTGAACCCTAGAGGAGAAAGAAGGAAAAAACCTCTCTGATCTCAGCCCAGCCATTTCTTACTTGGCACATCCCCAAAGGCAAGGGAATTAAAATAACAATAACAATACTAAACAATAAACAATACTAAAGGCACACAACAGAGTGGGAAAATATATTTGCACATGACATATCGGAGAAAAGGCTAGTATCCAAAATCTATAAAGAACTCACCGAACTCCACACCTGAAAAACAAACAATCCAGTGAAATAATCCAGAAGACATGAATAGATGCTTCTCTAAAGAAGACATTCAGATGACCAACAGACACATGAAAAGATGCCCAAGTCACTCCTCATCAGGGAAGTACAAGTCAAATCCACACTGAAATATCACCTCATGCCAGTTAGAGTGGTTAAAATGAACAAATTGGGAGACTATAGATGCTGGAGATGATGGGGACAAATGGGAACCCTCTTGCACTGTGGTGGGAATGCAAACTGGTGCAGCCACTCTGGAAAACAGTGTGGAGGTTCCCTAAAAAATTAAAAATAAATCTACCCTATGACCCAGCAATAACACTGTCAGGAATTTACCCAAGGGATACAGGAGTGGTGATGCATAGGGGCATTTGTGCCTCTATGTTTATAGCAGCACTTTCAACAATAGCCAAAGTGTGGAAAGAGCCTAAATGTCATCAACGGATGAATGGATAAAGAAGATGTGGTTTATATATACAGTGGAATACTACTTGGCAATGAGAAAAAATGAAATATAGCCATTTGTAGCAACATGGATGAAACTGGAGAGTGTTATGGTAAGTGAAATAAGTCAGTCAGAGAAATACAGATACCATATATTTTCTCTCATATGTGGATCTTGAGAAACTTAACAGAAGACCATGGGGGAGGAGGGAGGGGGGAGGGAGAAAAGTTACAGAAAGGGAGGGAGGCAAACCATAAGAGACTCTTAGATACTGAGAAAGGACTGAGGGTTGATGGGGTGTGGGGGAGAGGGGAATGTGGGTGATGGGCATTGATGAGGGCACCGGTTGGGATGAGCACTGGGTGTTGTATTTGACAATAAATTATATTAAAAAATAAGTAAATAAATAAAAATATGACAGGGCATATTGCAGCCATGGTTCTTAAAGTGTAGGCATAGACCTGGAGCATTATTTAGGATCTTACTAGAAGGACCCATTGTGCACTTTGAATCAGAAACTTCGGGGATGGAACCTAACAAATTGTGTTTTCACAAGTCCTCAGGGTAAGTCTAAAGCTCACCAAAGGTTGAGTACATAAGTCTCAGGTAGTGTTTCTCAAATGTTTGTATGCATAAGAATTGCCAGAAGAGCTTGTCTAGGGTGTGGTCAAACATCTTTATTCATAACACTTTACCAAACATCCAAGCTGATACATCCTTTGTACACCAAAACATTAGTGAAAAATAGGTTTGCTGTAGTACTTATATGACTTTCTTTTACAAAGTAATTTAGCGCTTTGAATCAAACCACCAAAATTGTTATTTGAGAAATTGGAAAAGAAATATGCTTCTAAGAAGTATGCTTCTAACACCATGTTTTATCTCTTCTCCTATAACTATTCATTTTTTACTATGGTTAGATAAGATACCAAATCATGATTGTTCAATGCACTTAATAGATTTTATTTTATTTCATTTTGCATTTAATAGATTTTAGAGAAAAAAGAATCAAAGGTTTTTATTGGGAAAAATCTCATGAATACAATTATATATAATTAATATGTATAATATATAATAATACAATTGTATATAATTATACACACAAACACATATATATTTATATATGTGAATATATGTATGTATGCGTGTATATATACATATATATGTCTATGCAAATTTATATACAAATAACCAGATACATATCACACATGCACACATATTATTGGATTTTCCTTTCATGTGACTGCCCAATGCTAAAATATTTCATCCTTGGTAAATTCTACGATGCTGAATAATTTTCGTTGTGTTTCTTAAATTTCTTTGTTGAATGTTTTTCATGGGCAAACAGCCTTTTAAACATATTGAGAATTGATTCATGACATAGATGACTGAATTCAGGTTATTTAACATTCTATAGATATTTTGTGATTAATTAAGTTGAAATAATGGCTTATTTAATACAATATCATGTATAGCTGAGGAATAACTGATGTAGTTTTCATAAATCCTGAAAAAAACAAAATTTATATTATAGTCCTTTTGTTTCCAAAACAGAATAACTCAATTTTAAAGCACCACGAAGGACTCCATGGAATTTCAAAACAACTTGCCTTCTAGTTTTTCCCTGCTTCCAAACTTTTTTTTTTTAATTTGAAAATGTGGAATTTTAAGTATGGAAAATGTGGCTGGTAGACATTTATTACAATCACAAGTTATAATAAACTTCTGATTTCACCACATTGGAAATGTTTAAGGTGATATCTTGTGACTGAATATTTTGAGGAGGCAGATTTCATTTTGATTTTGGTTATGATACTATAACAGCCTATTCCAAGTCTATAATTTTGACCCTGAGGCTAAAATTATGGCTTTGCCAGTTTGTTCATGCTGCTATAACAAAATATAGACTGGGAAACTGTTATTTATAACAGAAATGTATTCCTCACAGTACTGGAGGCTCAGAAACTTCCAAAAATCAAGGTACTGGTAAATTCAGTGTCTGGCAACACTCTGCCTCCTAGTTCATAGATGGCTGTGTTTTTGCTGTGTCCTCACATGGAAGAAGGGATGAAAGCCCTCTCTGGGATCTCTTTTATGAGGCACCTACTCCATTCATATGTGCTCCACCCTGATGACCTAATTATCTCCCAAAAACCTCATCTCCTAACCCCATCACAATGGGGGCCAGCATTTTAGCATATGAATTTGGGGGTCACACAAGCATTCAATCCATAATTAGCTTCAAAGAAAAAATATCTTCACTTTAATATACTGAACTATTTTCAAATAAATTTATTCAAAAATTAACCTTTGCCATATATGCCATATACATATTTCTTAAATGCGTTCAAAATTGATTTTTTAAGTGGACGTTTCAAAGTCACATTTAGTGACTCAAGTTAAACATCTTTACAATACGATTCTTTTTAAAAACTACATTTTTGTCTTGGTGTAAAATTTAACAGTTTTTCGAAGAGGATTGAGAGGCACCATTGGAAAAAAATAAAATAAAGTTTGCATTTCTTTTTTTAATGTTTATTTATTCATTTTTAAGAAAGTGAGAGATAGGGAGACAGGGACACCGGGGGAAGGGCAGAGAGATGGGGAAACAGAATCTCAAGGAGGATTCACACTGTTAGCATAGAGCTCAATGTGGGACTTGAACTCATTAAACTGTCAGATCATGACCTGAGTCAAAATCAAGAGTCAGACGCTTAATTGACTAAGCCATCCAGATGCCCCAAATTTGAATTTCTTTGGTTTGGACATTGGCTCACCAACTGGTTTTGGGGTGAACACTATCTGTCCTATTTATAAATTATATGATTTTTTTTTTTTTTTACTCTTTTGAGGTTTTAAGGTATACTGTATTTTCATATAGAGAATTTTCTTCTGGTCCATTAAGAATATTTTTGCTTTGATATTTTTGTTAACATAAGTTTAAAATATGGTTCTACTTCTTACAAATTGAGATTTACCAATTAAATTTGAATCCCTTTCTGGGGCCAATGGATCTGTAGAGTTGTTCAAGACAACACTGGCATATATTAGTAAGAAAGGGAAAAGAAAATTGTTAGTGTCAGGCGTTGGGCGGCGTTAAGATAGGAGTTAGAGTCAAAAAGAATTTTTGCAGTTTAGGGCTTTATTGGGATCTAAGGTTCCAGGCGAGGTTCTGTGACTCAAGGAGTGAAAGTGGTTGGGGAAGTAGTGCTGGGGTATGGTGGGGTAGGGTTTTTAAGCTGCAGCAGTTTCGGGTTTAGGTTCGGGTGGGTCTTTCTCTCATGCCAGGTTGTGCTGTTGCTCAGTAATTGGTTGACCTTCAGTTCATTCTGGAGAACCGCTGGGGGCTCTCCATTGGGTTGTGCTGGCATTGGTTGCCATTCAGTTTCTTCCCACCCTCTGGTGATGTTTCTTCCGGCGCGCTGATGAGAGAGCCTTCCCCCTCCAGGGACATCCGAAAATTCCAACCTTATTGGTGATAATGGGCGACGGATCTGATCTGGCTGCTTTCTGCAGGTGTAAGGGCGACTCCATAGTATGTGGGGTCTGAGGTTGGAATGCAGGAATAGGGCCGGACCACCATCTGATGAAATGCAACCTGGGAGACTTCATGAATTCGTTTCCCTACGAAATGGAGAAAACAAGGTAAGAGCATAAGTATTATACAGATAGCAACTAGTGGGGTGATTACGGAGAGGAGCCAAGTTAAGAGGGGTGATTGCCACCAGAAGTTTAGGGGGTCTGAGGATCCTGGGTGGGCGGATAGACTTTTTTTGGACTTCCTTTAGGTGTTCTATATTGGTTTCAACTAAGCCTGATTCATTGAGGTAATAGCAACATTCTTCCCTCATGAACAGGCATGTTCCCCCTTTTTCTGCTGTCAGGAGATCTAGGGCTCATCGGGTTTGTAGAGTGACCTGTGCTAGGGAGTTGATCTGCCTTTGTAAGGCAGATAGGGAGGTTGCTGAGGATTCTATTGCGATTTGGAGCCTGTCTGACAGGTCCCTGGAGGAGGTAATGGAGTGTGCGAGGGAGCGGGTCCCAACCCCCGCGGCCAATAGGGACGTGGCTAGGGATAGTCCCACCATTAGTGGGAGGAAAACAGCTCATTTTTGGAGACGGAATTTGAGGAGTTGATGGAGTTCTTCCTGTCTGTATAGGGTGAGTTGGGGGATAATGGTGACTGGGAGACAGATAAAAACATTTTTGGGTATTTGTTTATAAGCTGTGCCATTACACTAATAGAATCCCCCTGGGGGAGGGTCGTGGCTAGGCATAGGCAGAGGGGAGGGGCAAGCTGGGGAGGTATGAGAGGAGTAGCATATTGGGTGAGATGTGTTGCCTTGAGGGGTCTCAGTGAGGACGGGAATCTGTAGGGAGATTTGACTTCTGGGGTGGTTGATGGAGTTAGTGGTGTTGGGAAAAGGGGTGGGTAATGGGACAGCTATTACTGGATCCCGCTGAAGGGATGCACAAAGAAAGCAGTGTGACAGATTGGTTAAGGCTGAGTGGTTAAGCAGGATCTCTCCTTGTCTGATTACTGTAAGCCATGAGAAGGGATGTTGTGCAGGGGGTGTCTGTAGTTGTATGTTGAGCTGGTCTTCTTGGTCCGTGATTACTTGGGTAAGATCTTTAAGGTTGGAGAGGGAAGGAGACATTGAGGGCTCATATGTTCGATAGATGGTTAAAGAGGAGATGGGGTTAGAGAAATGGCTGTTCTGGTACAGTTTGCCCTTTATTCCGGTTTGCCAGTGGGTATCCCATGGATCAGGTAGAGTAAGGGTAAAGTTGCCATTTTTTAAGCAGAAGTGGCCCGTCCTTGATCCTGTGAAACAGTATAGGTTGAGCCAGTGTATGTTACAATAGTGATAGGGGCATCCTTCATATTGGTTGGGGGAGGTTTGGGAGCATATTTTGTCGGTTTGGTCATATAAAAAGCAAATGGCGGGGGTAATCTGCGTAGAGGCTTGGAGGGTGTTGAAGGAGGGGAAAATTCAAGGTTGAAGGAGGGGAAAATTCAAGGGTGAAATCAAGGTGACTTGATTTTGGCACCCAACAAGGGGGCAAGGGGTAGAGGATATGATAGAGGTGTGTCCATTAAAAGTTTCGGATAGGTAAAAAACCCACCTATAGGAAGGTTGTAAGGGCATAAGGGGGATGATGTTAGCAAGGAGTAACAAAGGAAGTATCATCATGAAATATAAGTATGGTTAGTAAAAAGGTAAAGAAGGAGATTTTAACGGGGGAGAAATCAGAAAGAGTGCCCTGAAGCCAACAGTCAGAGACCCAGGAGAGAAATAAGGGGAGGGTGATGGGATCGGATGAGTGGGAGAGTTGTAGCTCATGTGATATTGTGAGTGTGAAGGTAGAAAACCAAGGGGAAGGGTCCGTCATGAAGGGGCCTGTCGAGTTAGTTTGAGGGTGAGGGGGCCGGTTGGTTGGGAGGTCCACAACTCTTCTGATATAGGGGGTAAAGGGGGGGGCCCATTTGAGGTCGGAGGTATGAACCCATGGGGTGTGGCCCAATAATTTAGCAGCCATGGGGGTTGTGAGTATGACTGTGTAGGGACCCTCCCACTGGGGGGTAAGCTTTGGTTCTTGTCTTACTCGAAGGAGCACTGAGTCTCCTGGGTTTACAGATAGTGAGGGAGAGGAGACATCGATGGGAGCTGGTAGAGTGAGGTCAGCGTACTGTCGAATCATGTGTCGGAGGCTGAGGTAAGGGAGATAGGCAGCCAAAGGAGGAGGATCTTTTGGTAGGGGTTGGGGTAACAAGAAGGGTCGCCCGTATAGGAGTTCAAATGGGCTGAGGCCTGTGGGTCCTCGGGGAGCGACTCGGAGTCGGGTGAGTGCTATAGGTAGGAGTTGAGGCCAAGAAAGCTGAGTCTCTATGGAGAGTTTAGTGAGATGGTCTTTTATGAGGCAATTGGCCCTTTCAACCTTACCCAAGGACTGGGGGTGGTATGGTATGTGGAGTTTCCAAGTAATACCCAAAGCTTTGGAGACCTGTTGGGTGACTGCTGAGATGAAAGCAGGTCTGTTGTCAGACTGTATCCTTTTTGGTAGACCAAAGTGGGGAATGATGTCCTTGAGTAGGATCTCAGCCACTGTGGAGGGGCCTTCAGATGAGGTGGGGAAGGCTTCTATCCACCCTGTAAAGGTGTCAATTATAGTAAGGAGATACCGTAATTTTTTGTGTTTTGGCATGTGAGTGAAATCTATTTGCCAGTCTTCGCCTGGGAGATGACCCTGCATCTGATGAGTGGGGCCTGGGTGCCTCATTCTCCCTTGGGAACTGACTGCGACGCATGTGGTGCATTGTTGGTGTGTTTTGGTGATCAGTTGTCATTGGTGGGGGTGGTACATAATGGGCTCAAGGAAGCAGAAGGTGGCCTCCGGCCCAATGTGTAGGGTTTTGTGGATTTTTGTTAGCAGGGAAGGGACTAAGCTATTTGGGAGGGCCAGTTGGGAGCGCAGCATGATCCAGCCTGCATTCGTGTGGGCATTGGGATGGGCCATATATTGTTTTTGTTCATCTGGGGTATAATTGGGAGTTGTATCTTCAGTAAGGATGCCCATAGGAACTGGGTCGAGAGAGAGAGAGCTGTTTGTCTAGCAGTGTTGTCAGCCTTGTGATTTCCTATGGCTATCTCTGTGGTTAGGGGTTGATGGCCCTTGCAGTGGACAATGGCCACTTCCTGTGGGAATTTGAGGGCCTCAAAGAGTTTCGCTTTGAGTGGCCCATTGATGATGGGGTTACCCTTAGTTGTGAGGAATCCTCTTTCTTCCCATAAGTGGAAGTGTGTAATGTGCAATAAGGAAAGCGTATTTTGAGTCTGTGTATATTATGACCCTTTTGTTTCTGGACAATTGGAGAGCCCTAATGAGGGCTGTGAGTTCAGCCTTCTGGGATGTGATTCCTGTGGGTAGTGTCTGGGTCTCTAGAGTTTGGTTTAATGTAACTACATTGTACACTGCTCGCCGGTGGCCCTTGCAGTCAACTAGTGACCTGCCGTCTACAAATAGGGTGAAATCAGGGGAAGTGAGGGGAAGGTCCTTTAAGTTAGATGGAGGTTTGGAGAGAATATCTATAAGTTCAGTGCAGGAGTGGAAGGGTGGCTGTGAAGTGTCTTTCGGGTTGATTTGTGGAAGTAGTGTGGCAGGATTGAGTCTGGGGGAGAGTTGGAGAGATATTTCAGGATTTTCAATAAAGAGCAGATGGAACAATTGTATGCGTGATGGGGAGAGGTGTGCCAGGGCCTTATGTGTAAGGAGATCGGATAGACAGTGAGGTGAAAGTACAGTTAGGGGACAGTGTAGGGTGAGTTTGAGTGCCTCTTGTGTTAGAGTGGCTGCTGCTGCAAGTGCTCTGAGGCAGGTTTGCCACCCCCTGATGGTAGGGTCCAGTTGTTTAGAAAGGTAGGTGACAGCTTGTAACTTAGGGCCACACGGTTAGGTTAGGAGTCCTGTTGCAATTCCAGCCCTCTCATCTGTGTGTAAGAGGAAAGGCTTTGAAACATTAGGGAGAGAAAGGACCAGTTGAGTGACTAGAGATGTGACCAGCCGTTGGAAGGCCCTTGTGACCAATCCCGGGCTGGAGAGTGGGCCTTGGGGGGTTTCTTTGGCTGCTTTGTATAGGGGGGCTGCGTTTATAGCAAAGTTAGGGATCCAATGTCAGAAGAAGCCTACTAGACCCAGGAAGGAGAGGATTTCATCTGCATTGGTAGGTGGGGCAGGGTCTGGAGGGCTTGCAGACGATCTTGGGTTAGGGCCTTGGTAGTAGGTGTGAGTGAGACTCCCAGGAATGTGACTGTATTAGTACAGATTTGAGCTTTGTGTGGGGAGACTTGATACCTCAGGTTAGCCAGGAAATTTAGGATTTGGACTGTATCTTGTTTGGTGTGGTCAAAAGAGGTTCCACATAATAGAAGGTCATCTACGTACTGTAGTAGAGTACAGTGACTGGAGAGTGGGGCTTTGAGGAGATCCTTGGCCAAGGTCTGCCCAAAGAGATGGGGAATATCACGAAATCCTTGGGGAAGTACCGTCCATGTGAGTTGGCAGGCCAGAGAAGTGACTGCATCTTGCCATGTGAAGGTGAAAAGGAATTGGGACTCAGGATATAAGGGAATGGTGAAAAAGGCATCTTTGAGATCAAGCACTGTAAAATGGGTCATGGATGGGGGGATTTGGGAGAGGAGGGTATATGGGTTGGGCACTACTGGATGGATGGGAATTACAGCTTCAATGATTATTAGGAGGTCTTAAACTAGTCTATATGAGCCACTTGGATTTTTTATAGGCAAGATTGGGGTGTTGCAGGGGGAATGACATGGGATTAGGAGGCCCTCCTTGAGTAGGCGATCTATGATGGGCTTCAGGCCTAGTCAGTGGGTGTGGGAGATTGAGTATTGGGGTCTAGACGGGAATTGTGATGGATTTTTGAGTCTAATGAGGACAGGTTGGTGATGGGCGGCTATTGTTGGGGTGTATGTATCCCATACCATTTGGTCTATTAGGAGGTCTGGGTGTGGGTTGAGGCTGTGGTCTGTGTTGTCCATGATAACAGCCAGTAGGAGATGAGTGGGGGAGGGATAGGAGCAAATAGCTGGTAAATGTATAGAGGCTCCTAATTTACTGAGAATGTCTCAGCCCAAGAGGGGGACGGGGCAGGAGGGGATGACTAGGAAGGAGTGGGAGAAGTGGAGGCCATCCAGGCAGCAGGTGAGTACCGGTGTGCATGGGGGAATGGAAGGGGTGCCATTTATGCCCATGACCGAAACAGAGGATGGCATAGTGGGGCCAGAATAGCTCAGCAGGATGGAATATGTAGCTCCTGTGTCCAACATAAAGGAGATGGACTTACCTGCTAACTGGAGTTTTACCCTGGGCTCAGCGTGGGTCACTGGAGTTACTGAGTCTGGGCCTCATCAGTCGTCATCCTCCATCTCCAGCAGTTGGAAGGCAGAGTCCAATCCAGGTGAAGCCTCACCACGTGGAGGCATTGCGAGTCTGTCATCCCTTGGGTTAGGACAATCGGATTTCCAGTGGCCCATTTGCTGGCACAATGGGCACGGACTGGTAGGCTTTTAGGGATGGGGACACTGACAAGACCAATGGCCTTCTTGGCCACATTTAAAATGGCCCCAAGGGGGCCATGGTCCAGAGGGCTTTACTGCGGCTGGCCTCAGGGCAGCTACCAAGGCTTGGGTTTCTAATTGTACCTTTTGTTGGAGACGGGCCTGTCACTGTTGTTCTTGAGCTTCCTCTTGGCCATTAAAAACTTTAAAAGCCATCTTTACCAGGTTAGCCATAGGGGTTTGAGGGCTGTCTTTGGCCCTTTTTAGTTTTTTTTTAATATCAGGGGCTGATTGGGAAATAAAATAGGTGGCCAATACCGTGGCCCCGGCAGGGGTGGTAGGGTCTAGTCTGGTATATTGGGTGAGTGCCTCTGTGAGCCGGCTAAGGAAGGCTGCGGGGTTTTCATGGGGGTCTTGTATTATTTCTTGAAGTTTGTTAAAATTTACTGATTTGTTTGAGGTTGCCCTCATGCCTGCTAGTAGGCATTGGATCATCTGGTCTCCCGCCTGCATGTTGGTAGTTCCAATTGGGATCAGCCACTGGGACAGCATCAGCTCCTACAGGCATAGTGGGGTCTGTCATGTGGGTTTGGTCTGCATGCTCTCTGGCTGTGGCCTAGATGCTCTCCCTCTCCTCAGGGGTGAGTGTAGAGGTGAGGATCACATGAATGTCATGCCATGGGAGACTGTAGGCTTGGGCAAGGTATTGGAATTCTTTACTGTGTTGGGTGGGGTCTGCTGAGAATGACCCTAGTTGCTTTTCAATGGCGGACAAGTCTTGGAGGGAGAAGGCGACGTGAACGCGAAC
Source organism: Panthera leo (assembly GCF_018350215.1). Taxonomy (NCBI): domain Eukaryota; kingdom Metazoa; phylum Chordata; class Mammalia; order Carnivora; family Felidae; genus Panthera; species Panthera leo. Next base: position 414,181 of record NW_024962234.1, read on the forward strand.
CAGGCCTTCAGGCCCTGCCACCTCACAGAGAGGTAAGATGGCTGCTGGGGTCTGTTCTCTGGGAGGGGCCTGAGCACCAGTTCTGGATTATATGGGAAGTGAGGGCGAGACAGCTGGAAGTTTGGGGCGTGGAGGGGGGCGAGGGCCGGTGGGTGGCATGGGTAGATCCTCTAACAGGTCAGAGATCGGGGAAGTTGGTGAGGTGGGTCGTCGGGGGGTTGTGGGCGGGCGAGGAGCATGCATGCAGAGGGGCAGGAGGAACATAGGTGGGGGCAAGACCTGAGGTCCCAAAAGGCCATAACGTAGGGTATTTCTCCCCATTTCCCCAGCCGATGGCAGAAATTGTCCAGATCGGTTAAGATTTGGTATTGTAAAGACCCCTCATGTGGCCATTGAGAATCATTATCTAATTTGTATTGAGGCCAGACTACAGTGCAAAGGCAGATGAGTCGGTTATGACAAAGTTCACCTTGTAAGCCTAGGAGCCAGAAGTTTTTTAACATTGGAGGGGGGTAAGAGATATAGGCGGTTTTGACTCGTTACTCCCCATTGGCATGGCAAGGCGAGGCGTCCCTCGCATTGAGATAAGGGACCTTATGGCGTGCGGAGGAGAGGAGACTGACTTGTGAGATGTATCTCGTGGGTGTCAGCTGTAGTTGGAAGGGGGGAAGGAAGGGTCTATCCTACTTACAGCCTCCTGTAGGCTCTTGAAAGTAGGGTGGTTGGCATCTGGCTTAGTGAGGAGGGGGGAGTTCAGCTGAGGGAGGCGAGCTACCACCTCTTCCTGGGTTTCAGCACCAACTGTTAGTGTCAGGTATTGGGCAGGGTAAAGATAGGAGTTAGAGTCAAAAAGAATTTTTGCAGTTTAAGGCTTTATTGGGAACTAAGGTTCCGGGCGAAGTTCCATGACTCAAGGAGTGAAAGGAGTCAGGGAAGTTGCGCCAGGGTATGGTGGAGTAGGGTTTTTAAGCTGCAGCAGTTCCGGGTTTAGGTTCGGGTGGGTCTTTCATGCCAAGTTGTGCTGTTTCTCGGTAATTGTTTGACCTTCAGTTTGTTCTGGAGAGCCACTGGGGCTTTCCGTTGGATTGTGCTGGCACTCGGTGATTGGTTGCCCTTCAGTTTCTTCCCAGGCGCTGGCGATGTTTCTCCCACATGCTGGCAAGAGGGCCATCCCCTTCCAGGGACATCCTGACAAAAGTCTTGTAATTGTATACAATATCAGTGATTCTGTCTTTACCATAGATGACTTCGGAGAAAAATTGTGACATCTTAACTATTATAGTAAGAAATAAATTATTATTTTACCAATTGCTTGAATTAAAGCCTCAATTACAATAGTTGGACAAATATGAAGTAGATGTTATTCAGAACACAGGAATGAAATGTAAAAAATAGTCCTTAGCCTAAAGAATTTTAGCATTTTGAGACTTGATACTATGGAAATACTAGAAAATAATTCAAAATTACAAGTAGTGACTAGTCAGGAAAATGAATTATGGAAGAGTTCAGGAATATGGAAAGATGAACTTAAATCAGAATGTGGTACTTGAATTCAACCTTGAAGAGAATCCTAGCAGATAGATCAAATTTTGGGGAAATGCGAGTAATGGGTTAAGAAGTTTCTATGAATTAAACATGTAAGTGAGCTTTATATATTTATCATAAAGTGACAAATTTTCTTGGCTAGATTAAGAGATATGTGGAGGAATCATTGGAAAAAAAATATACATATTAGCTATGTATACTTAGGCTACATTTTGGGGTTAAAAGGCAGAAGAACTTGGAAATACCTTTATTCATATAGTAGTTCCTATAAAAACTTTTTTTATTTACTATGAGAAAATATACAAATGAGTGACCTATCCAATAATATACAAAAATAAAGTGTCTTAATTTTTAATTGATGCAAAGTTCTCTTCCAGTTAAATAAAGTGATGAAGTGTGTGCATGTGTTTCCATTTATCCATGTATGTTCAAGCATATGTGTTTGCATATGAGTGTTGGAGTTGTCACTTATCACAATAAAGGTTGCAACTACCCAGCCAATTAGGCATGAGAAGAGCAAAGACTGGGTAAAGTGAGCTTTGTTTCACTTTGCTCCTAAGATATTCTGTCTCCTATGCTAATCAACAATGACATGTTAAGTCATCCAAATCTCTTATTAGAGGAAATGAACACACAGCTAGGCAGATTGATGAGATGACTGGTGTTTCCTCAGAAACTGAGCTCCTCTCCATCAGTCTCCTTTTGACAACATTGCTGAATATTATCAAATCTGTATCTAAAGCAATTCAGGTAAAGCATCTTCACTTGGCAAACAGGTTATGATTGCTTAGAAATTTATGCTGAGAGAAAAATCTAACATATCTCTCTGAATTATAATAATACACATCATTCTTAGAACAGTGCACTTTTTTGGAGTGCTTTCCACCATTAGTGTGTGCAACATATGTTTGACGTTGAGAGTCAGGTTTCACATTTTGTTTATACAAGGATGATGCAATAGTAGGTGGACAAAGCACTTCACTGATGATTATTTGGTCAATTAAGAGCAGAATGACAGACTCAAACTGTATTTCAAACCATGTACTTTCTTTTTTTATTTTTTATTTTTATTTTTTTTAAATATATGAAATTTATTGTCAAATTGGTTTCCATACAACACCCAGTGCTCATCCCAAAAGGTGCCCTCCTCAATACCCATCACCCACCCTCCCCGCCCTCCCACCCCCCATCAACCCTCAGTTTGTTCTCAGTTTTTAACAGTCTCTTATGCTTTGGCTCTCTCCCACTCTAACCTCTTTTTTTTTTTTTTTTCCTTCCCCTCCCCCATGGGTTTCTGTTAAGTTTCTCAGGATCCACATAAGAGTGAAACCATATGGTATCTGTCTTTCTATGTATAGCTTATTTCACTTAGCATCACACTCTCCAGTTCCACCCACGTTGCTACAAAAGGCCATATTTCATTCTTTCTCATTGCCACGTAGTATTCCATTGTGTATATATACCACAATTTCTTTATCCATTCATCAGTTGATGGACATTTAGGCTCTTTCCATAATTTGGCTATTGTTGAGAGTGCTGCTATAAACATTGGGGTACAAGTGCCCCTATGCATCAGTACTCCTGTATCCCTTGGGTAAATTCCTAGCAGTGCTATTGCTGGGTCATAGGGTAGGTCTGTTTTTAATTTTCTGAGGAACCTCCACACTGCTTTCCAGAGTGGCTGCACCAATTTGCATTCCCACCAACAGTGCAAGAGGGTTCCCGTTTCTCCACATCCTCTCCAGCATCTATAGTCTCCTGATTTGTTCATTTTGGCCACTCTGACTGACATGAGGTGATATCTGAGTGTGGTTTTGATTTGTATTTCCCTGATAAGGAGCGACGTTGAACATCTTTTCATGTGCCTGTTGGCCATCTGGATGTCTTCTTTAGAGAAGTGTCTATTCATGTTTTCTGCCCATTTCTTCACTGGGTTATTTGTTTTTTGGGTGTGGAGTTTGGTGAGCTCTTTATAGATTTTGGATACTAGCCCTTTGTCCGATATGTCATTTGCAAATATCTTTTCCCATTCCTTTGGTTGCCTTTTAGTTTTGTTGGTTGTTTCCTTTGCTGTGCAGAAGCTTTTTACCTTCATAAGGTCCCAGTAATTCACTTTTACTTTTAATTCCCTTGCCTTTGGGGATGTGCCGAGTAAGAGATTGCTACGGCTGAGGTCAGAGAGGTCTTTTCCTGCTTTCTCCTCTAAGGTTTTGATGGTTTCCTGTCTCACATTCAGGTCCTTTATCCATTTTGAGTTTATTTTTATGAATGGTGTGAGAAAGTGGTCTAGTTTCAACCTTCTGCATGTTGCTGTCCAGTTCTCCCAGAACCATTTGTTAAAGAGACTGTCTTTTTTCCATTGGCTGTTCCTTCCTGCTTTGTCAAAGATTAGTTGGCCATACGTTTGTGGGTCTAGTTCTGGGGTTTCTATTCTATTCCATTGGTCTATGTGTCTGTTTTTGTGCCAATACCATGCTGTCTTGATGATTACAGCTTTGTAGTAGAGGCTAAAGTCTGGGATTGTGATGCCTCCTGCTTTGGTCTTCTTCAAAATTACTTGGCTATTCGGGGCCTTTTGTGGTCCCATATGAATTTTAGGATGGCTTGTTCTAGTTTTGAGAAGAATGCTAGTGCAATTTTGATTGGGATTGCATTGAATGTGTAGATAGCTTTGGGTAGTATTGACATTTTGACAATATTTATTCTTCCAATCCATGAGCAGGGAATGTCTTTCCATTTCTTTGTATCTTCTTCAATTACCTTCATAAGCTTTCTATAGTTTTCAGCATACAGATCTTTTACATCTTTGGTTAGATTTATTCCTCGGTATGTTATGCTTCTTGGTGCAATTGTGAATGGGATCAGTTTCTTTATTTGTCTTTCTGTTGCTTCATTGTTAGTGTATAAGAATGCAACTGATTTCTGTACATTGATTTTGTATCCTTCAACTTTGCTGAATTCATGTATCAGTTGTAGCAGACTTTTGGTGGAGTCTATCAGAGTTTCCATGTATAATATCATGTCATCTGCAAAAAGCGAAAGCTTGACTTCATCTTTGCCAATTTTGATGTCTTTGATTTCCTTTTGTTGTCTGATTGCTGATGCTAGCACTTCCAGCACTGTGTTAAACAACAGCGGTGAGAGTGGACATCCCTGTCGTGTTCCTGATCTCAGGGAAAAAGCTCTCAGTTTTTCCCCGTTGAGGATGATGTTAGCTGTGGGCTTTTCATAAATGGCTTTTATGATGTTTAAGTATGTTCCTTCTATCCCGACTTTCTCAAGGGTTTTTATTAAGAAAGGGTGTTGGATTTTGTCAAAGGCCTTTTCTGCATTGATTGACTCAAACCATGTACTTTCAATTACAGTTAGCCTTGAACTAAAATATGTTCACTTTTTTTCCATGACCAAGTAGTTGACTGTAGCCCTGGAAAAGGGGTTCTCAAACTTAAGCCAGCATCAGAATCACCTGCAGGTATGTTAAAACACAGATCACTGGGGTCTTTCCCCAGGGTTTCTCATTTAGTAGGTCTGGGGTCTATACCAAAGGTTTCTCATTTAGTAGGTCTGGAGTCTACACCCAAGTTTTCTCATTTAGTAGGTCTGGGGTATGCCCTGATTTATTTGCAGTTCTAAAAAGTTACCAGGTAATGCTGATGGTGATGATGATGCTGCTGGTCTGGAGACCAAGAATCACTGCCTTAAGAGGAAAAAACTGTAAAAGAAATTCTGTCTGAAGGAGTGACTTTTTGGCAGTTGCATTCTCTTGTCAGTATCTGGATGTTCTTTTGGAAGCTTTCCTGGGTTTCAGTGCTACATGATTCTGACATCTTTCTGGGAATAGTTTGCTCTTGTACACAAATAAATATTTTATTTCCTGCTTTGCTTTGACTTTCTAACCATATTTCATGGTTTCTCTGTCCAAGAGACAAACAGGCAATTCTCTAACAAAATAATTCTACCAATTGTGTTTTCTTAGATTGTTTTTCTGATATGCTGTTGCAATTACCCTATCCCTAAGTTCTCAGTGGTACCAATCATTTTAGAACCATTCTAGTTTGGTCAAAGTTTGGTCAATGTAATCAGCTCAGTCTGTCTGTTTGATGGATGGTCCAGATAAATTCATTGTCCTAAAGAAACTATTATCGATATGAATTATTCTGATTAGTCATGATAAGATTGTTTCTCAGGATCTTTCTAATCCAAAATGGCCCATGCATGGTCTTAAAGAAACTAACTAAAATCCTGGGCTACAGCCAGTGTAAAAATTGAAGGCTAAGAGGTAAAATTTCATCTTTATTCAAACTGTGTATATTATCCATATATGTATTAAATTTTTTTTCATCTAACTCCTATTATATGCCACTCTTCAGTGGGCTGGGAATATTTCAGTAAACTGAAGAACAAAGTCCACATTCATGAAACTCATATTCTCATGAAGAGAGATACAATAAATAAGGAAATAGATTAATAAGTCAGATAACTGGGACTACGGGGTGTGGAGTATTTTAGCTAGAAAGATCTGTCTGTGAAGATCTTTCTGAGGAGATGGCTTTTAGGCTGAGACCTGAATGATACAACGCATCTGTATCTCTGTGTGGTAAAGGTAATGGTGGAATTTGGAGTGATCATAGAGAACTTTAGGAAGATGTAATGGAAAGCTGCACATGTTTTGAATCTGAAAAAGCAGAGGCCTTGTTGCTAGAGAGTTAAAGAGAGTTTTATTTTCCTTTAAATTATACTGGAGAATCATGGAGAGGTGGCAGTGTCATACATATACATATACATATACATATACATATACATATACATATACATATACATATACATATACATATACACACACATATATGTATATATATATATGTATATATATATATATATATATATACATATATATATATATATATATATATATATATATATATATATATATATATATTCTGTTTATATATATAAAAGCAGAGGCCTTGTTACTAGAGAGTTGAAGAGAGTTTTATTTTCCTTTAAATTACACTGGAGAATCATGGAGAGGTGGCAGTGTCATATATATATATGACTATATATATAGTCATAATACCATAATAATACCATAATACCATAATACCATTATGCTGTAAGAGGGTGCTGGCTTGGTTAGACAGGTGCTTAAGGCTTCCCCATGTTATATCATGGGCAAGGACTTACATTTGTTGAGTGGCTTCAGGATGGGGAGTCCATGAATAGGCTTCTTCCATCTGGAAGAAGGGGCAGTGGCTGTTCATTCAGAGTCATTCTCTGGACGTTTTGGTTCACTGGAAGATATCTCAGGGGTCTCCACCATGCCATGGTATGGTTTCACCAACCGAGAGGGGATCCACAGATGTCCGGAATCTGAAAGAACACAAGCATATCGTCTACCCCAGGTGAGAAGTTTAGTGGGCCCAGACCATGTGGGCCCCTTTAGAGATTTTGTATAGTACTATAGGGTGAGAGGGCTTATATGGTTTTGAAGAATGTCGTTCAGCTGCTGTCAGTCCTCGAGGGTCAAGATTTAAGAAATTAAGAGTAATCATAGTGCGGTTGAGAAGCTGAAGTTGCAATGTGGGCAGCCATGGGTATGTTCCCCTTAGTTGTTGTTGTTGTTTTTGTTTTTTTTTTTTTTTAGCATATTTTTTAGTGTACTATGGGCTCGTTCTATAATAGCTTGGCCTTGTGGGTTATAAGGAATACTTGTAATATCCCGGATATTCCATAAAGCACAGAAGTCATGGAATGAAGAGGAGACATAGGCTGGGCCATTATCTATTTTAATTGTGTGGGGGAAACCCCAGGTTTCAATAGCATGCAAAATATGTTGAACGGACCTCTTTGGTTATATTTGGTGAGGCAAATATAACACCTGAGTAGGTGTCCCTAGATGCATGGATATATTTATGTTTACCAAATTCAGGGTAAACTGTAACATCAGTTTGCCAAACCTCATTAGGCTTGAGTCCCTGGGGGTTGTTCCTGCTGTGAAGGAAACAGAATAATAGTTGACAGTCTGAGCAGGAGCTAATGATTTCTTTGGCCTCATTTACAGTAAGGTTACATTGTTTGCTTAGAGCCTGCCAGTTTTGATGGTGAAGATTGTGGGAGCCTCTAGCTTCAAAGAAGGGATAACATTCTTGAGAGATGATGTTGTAAACTAAGGCATTGCCTTCAACAATGGGCCCAGTAAGGGACACATGGGAGGGAATGTGAATGAAAAAGAGCAGAGATGTGCGAGAGATTAGAGCTAATTGAATACTTTGGAGGAGAATAGCAAAGGCAGGGTCTGCAGGGAGGCAAAGAATATGAAAAGGGAAATTTTCCATTAAATGCAACGCATATTGAGAGTCATAGACAATGTTTAAAGGCTGGGGGAAAATTCCTATTGCTAATAACATGGCTTGCAATCCTAAATTGCAAGGAGCCAGGTCCAGTGTAAGAAATATGTTCCCAGTTTTCCCCAACTCTCCAGAGGCAAGAAACCTTGTGAAATTTCCCTAAGGCATCTGTAAACCCTGTGAGGGCATACTTAAATAGGTTGTTCTAACATGACTCCCCCAGGAATGATGTTAATCTTGTGGTGAATCTTAAACCAAGGGTCAGAGGGGAGCCCATAAACATTATTGCCCACATAGTTTGTAAGAACCAACTGCAGCTCCAGCGAATGAGGGATGGCCTTGTCAAAGGAAGCGCTACGAGTTGGCAAGTGGATGTTTTCAGGGTCCTGACCTAACAATTCCCAGCATCACTGACGTCCCCTTTGGATTAATGTTGAATATGAAGGCGGTGAGAGTACATTCAAGACTAAGGGGAGTGAAGAGCCATTCTATTTTTAAAACATTTTTAGCAGTGGCTTGTTCAATTAATGTGGTAGAAAAATCCTTAGTATTAAGAATATATAGCTACAGTGGAAAGTTGGGATCCTGCCTATCATAGCTTCGAGAGATGGGAATGGACTGATTATCGTCCAGCTCATTCTTTGCTGCTGGGGTGAACTGGCATGGTGATGTTAAGTTAGGATCACCAGAAAGCAGCACTAGGAAGTTGGTTAGGTGGGCATTAGTAATGCCCAGGAGGACAAACTCAGGTAATGGTGCCTAACAATTTTTGTACATCATTAACAGTATGAACATTATTAGGAATGGTCTGAAGAAGGGGGAAATTTTGAGTATTAAACATGTGTAGCCCCAAGTAAGAAAAAGTGGTCGACCTTTGTATTTTTCCGGGGGCTATTTTTGAACCTTGTCAGTTTAATAGGTCAGGGAGAACAGCAAAGAGCTTATCTACAGGTTGCTGATGCTGGGCACAAAAAAAGAATGTCATCCATGTAGTGGTAAACAATCCAAGAATGAAACTGCGCCCTCATTGGCTTTAAGGCTTCATTAACATAAAATTGGTACATAGGTGGGCTATTAAGCATCTCTTGTGGGAGGACTTTCCAATGGTAACAGTGTGTTGGCCAGCAGTGATTGAAAACAGGAACAGTAAAGACAAATTTTTTTTTTTTTTATCTTGTTCAGTTAAGGGGATTGTGAAAAGCAGTCTTCAAATCAATGATAAGAACCAGCCAATTTTGAAGCTACACTGAGGGAGAGGGTGTTCCTAGCTGCAAGGGGCCAAAAGGTTCAATTACTGCATTAATAGCTCTGAGATAATGATGAAGTCGCCATTTGCCAGTTTGTTTGTTTTTTTTTTTTAGGAACACAAAAGATTCCAAGGGCACCTACTAGGCTCTCTATGCCTGCCTTTTAATTGTTCATCCACTCATTGTTGGAGATGAACCATTCAGTCCCCTTTTGCTGGCCTTTGCTCAACCCATACAGGTTTGTTAGTTTTTCATTTCAATGGGAGGGTCTCAATTTGAGCAGTGGCTATGAAAAACTTGTTTTAAGCTGAATATTGCACTGACTCAACAAGTCTCTTCCCCACAAATTGATAGGGATATTCATCACGTAGGGCTCTATGTAGGCTATTTAGTCATCAGGCCTTAAACATTTGTATAAGGTGAGGCTTTGTCAGGAAGGCTGGGTGCCCCCAACCCCCACCAAGGTGGCTGTAGGGGCGGTAGCCCAGGGAGAAGTCCATTATGAGGAGGATATAACAGTTACATTAGCCCCTGTGTCAATCAACCCAGAAAAAAGTTTATCTCTGAGTTTAATTTGCAAGAGAGGTTTGTCTTGATAAATGTTGGTGAGCCAGTATTACTCTAAAGATGAGTTGGGAGTTAGTGCTGCCAAACCTGCCTTCTTTTCAAGGTTTCTTGACTGATCTGGGGACCCAATAAGGAAGGATAAGGAGCTGAGCCAGTCGCTGCCCTTTGTTAATGGTGATTAACTTAAAGACCTGTGCCATAATTTTAATGTCTCTGGTAAAGTCACTATCAATCACCCCAAGAATAACTAGGAGTCTGGCCTTAGTAGTGTTAGATCTTCCAATAAGGAGACCAACATAGCCTTTAGGAAGTGGACCAAATATGCCATTAGGGATGAGGTATACGTGCCCAAGCTGATTAAGTTTGATGGTCTCCTGGGATTCTAAATCTAGTCCTGTGCTTCCTCTGGTGGCGGCATGTAGGACCCCACGTATCTTAAGCAGCACCAGCCTTGGAGGGGAAAGGTGACTGTCTGTGGTCAGAAAGAAATTGTCCCCTACCTTTGTTTTCCTGGGTGCAGGACACCCGCTTGGAAGTTACCCGAACTGAGGGGACAGTCGTCTTTATCAAATTTGTATCTACAGATGTTTGCCCAATGATTTCCTTTTTTGCATCGAGAGCACAATCCTGGTGAAAGGGCGGGCCTACGCCGGCCGACTCCACCTTGTTCTGTGTCCTTCACCTTGACCACACCTCCTCCCCTTGAGTAACACTCCCCCCCCCTCCACCTGCCTAACAGGACTCGCACCCTTCCCCAGCCAATTGGCTGAGGCCACAGCCTTTACCTCACCAACTGCCCCTAGGCCCCAATAAAACCTTTGTCCTTTTGAAACTCACTCTTTCCCCAGTATCTCACCGCTGCGTTGGTGCAGGTAGGGGATTGAGCTCGAGCTAGCTCGAATAAAGGCTCTTTTGCTTTTGCATCAGACTCGGCTCCCTAGTGGTCTTTGGGGATCACAGATTCTGGGCATAACACTGGCAAGTGGGAGGCTTGAATTTTTACCAAGAGACAATCCTTTTTTAAGTGACAACTTTTGCACAGCCAAAACAGGTTGTATCACATTGTCTAAGGGGCAAGGCAACTAGCTTTGTATTGTGGGATTCACTTCCTAAGTTTTGACAGTCTTTAACATATTTACTGATAGTGACTGTGAGGCTACTCACATTGGGTTTGATATGCTTAAGAATTCTTTTGCAGTCCTCATTAGCATTCTCAAAACCCAGGGAGAGAAGTAGTATTTCCGCTGCTTCTGAAAGAGTGGAGCTAGGCCGGCCAACTCCATTTTGTTCTGTGTCCTCCATCTTTTGTGACTATGTCCCCAACATGGCCCCCTTTCTGGGAAAACCACAGAAAGAAATTCCCGCTCAAACCTCAGACCATGCCTCCTCCCCTTGCATAACTTCCTGCTCTCCCGTTCAGACTTCCTGTTCAAACCACATCGGGCAACCTGCGCAACGGGACTCTGACCCTTCCCCAGCCAATCAGCTAAGGCCATGACCATCACCCCACCAACTGCCCCTAGATCTCTATAAAATCTTTGTGCTTTTGAAACTCGCTCTCTCCAGCATCTCACCGCTGCGTCAGTGCAGGTAGGGGATTGAGCTGAAGCTAGCTCAAATAAAGTCTCTTTGCTTTTGCATCAGACTTGGCTCCCTGGTGGTCTTTGGGGATCACGAATTCTGGGCATAACACTTCCAAATTATCAAGATATTTAAAGAGCCTCCTGAGGCAACTGATAAAGTCCATATAGTTTTCAGTGGTCCCTTGTCAAACATTAGTAAAGGACCCTGATGATTTTCCAGAAACAGGGATTTTGTGAAAAACACATCGCAGTATATCAGCATTGCTCTCTGACAATAATTGGGAGTTAAGCTTGTTGTGTTGGGTGTAAATATTGGCCTCTGCCAGATAATTATTTAAAAGGCACAGGAAAAGCAGCGTTGAGGTTCTGCATAGCATGAGTGACATAAGCATCATGAAATTCCCGAGCGAAGACAGCATATTGGGCCGGGGTCAGGATGATTTTCAGGAGGGAGCCCCAGTCCCAGGCACACATAGAATAAGTGTAACAGAACCAGGCAGGAATTCTGGCAGAAAAGCCAAGTGGCACTCAGAGATCTTGGTGGATCCAAGATGTATTTAACACCAGAGGGCTCAGAGGAGACTGATTCTCCAAAGATCTGAGCACTGAATGCAGTTAGGGAGGGTAATTTGTAGTCATCAGTTTCCATATCTGTGGGGGTTTTCAGGCACACAGCAAACGAAGAAGAACCTGGAGGAGGGGCCTCTAACCTAGAGACCAGAGTTTGTTTTAGCCCCATTGACCATCTTTGTCATACTTTATTCACTTCTCCAACATTCCCCCCTATCTTTTAAAAGAACTTTTAGTAGGCATCACCTTTCAGTTTTATAGGTTGGTACTCTTGGAAGGCTAGGATGTGTGCAGTAGTTTGGCAAGCAATAGTGTTTTCAATAAAACGTACCATGGCATTCAGTATACAGGGGCGGATGGATACAAGCAAAATTATGGAGAGGCGGGGCCCCACCAGGGCAGGAAGCTAGGATGCCTAATCCATGAGATCCCATCCTTTCCATTGATTGATACTTTCCTGTTGTCTGCATTGAATTCTTCCTTGAGTTACTTAACTTTGTTGTAACTATTCCTGACTGGTTTATGAAATAGTAATATTCCTCCTCCAGAAAGATGCAAATCCCTCCTCTTTCTGAAGTGAGGAGGTCGAGGGCTCACCTATTTTGGAGAATCACTGCCGCCAGAGAGTTTATTTGGCTTTGTAACATTACCAAAGAATTGCCACCTGTTCCATGTCTTCATTTAACTCTTGAGATAGTCTATGGTATAGTCTAATGGATGAATGTATGCCCCCAATGCAATTCATGCTCCTATCAGAAAGGGGAGCAGGATTGCCCATTTAGCCTGGGAGGTGGGGCTAAAGGCTGTTAGGAACTGATATTCAGTGTGCAGATATCTCTGGGGTTAGGAAGACAGAATAACATATCTGAGTCCAGTTGGCCTCTAAGCATAGGTAGGTCAAATTAGGACACAGATAAAACACCCCAGGAGTTGAACATAGGGTTGTATTCCTTGTTAAGGTTATATTTCCTCAGGCACTGTACCTTCAGATACTGTACAGATTAGATTGTTGGCATTTGTGAGATGGATCCCAGTGGCTAGGGGTCCAATTAAGACAGACATGTTGGTTTTGAGATTTTTCAGAAGCCTCCCAGGTCAAAGGGTTAGGAGTGGCTAAGTAAGCCCTCTGGCTGAGGGGCAAGAACATCCAGGTTTGGGTGTGATTATCTATTTTATAGAGGACTTGTAGAGTAGTGTTGGCCCAACTCTGGAGTGGAGAATTTGTAAGCATCTGATTGAGGATTGAAAGGTTCAAACCCTGGTAGGCTGCTGCAGGAGTGGTCTCCTTTATGGCTTGTATTACCCTGTCCTGGGTATCCTTTGTAAACTTTTAAGGGATCTGTCTTGCACCCCTCCCCTGTCTGAGATCCCCCATTGAGGAAGGTAAGTGTAGCAAGCTCACTTTCCTCTCTGGAGGCCCTTGTGATGTGGGTTCCTGACATTTTGGGTGATCTCTATGGTCCAATACTTAGTACTTGTGGCATCAATGACTGACAGAGAGTGGGTGTTTTTCCCTTGTAGCAATCTTTTTGGAGGGAGGTGAAGGCTCTGAATGCCCTTGACCCCCTTATTGTCATATAACAATCCTGGGGGCAAAGTGGGTAAGCAGCAGTTGTGAGGGTGAGAGAGGTTATCATAATATACAGGCAATACTTAATGATCCTCCCATCCAGAGGATGTATGTGAGACCCAGCATGCATCTTTTGTCTCATGTCCAGGTATTGGTGCTGTCTCTATCAGCCCACCAGTAAGAAGGAAGACCAGGGTTATGACACCAGTAAGGAGCAAGAGCTGGCAGAGTTGAATCCAAACCCCTGGGCTCAGTCCACATGTTGATTCCTCAAGCTTCTGCCATGAGCAGCCAGCCAGCTTCCAGAGTGTGGCTGGAGCACTGCTGGAGATCTCAGGGGCCAGTGTCTTTTTGAGGGTGAGCTTAAGCAGGTTGACTGGATCTGGATCACTTCACCAGTTTGAAGGTTCCTCTGAGTTGGCCTTCTTAACTCTGGAGCGATGGACACATGGGGGTAATACCTGAACCTGAATCCTCTATTTGGTTGTATGTCTGTAAGGTCCACCTCCAAGTCTTTGAAAGGGGCAGGTTTCTGGTAACTTTCAGGTCAGGTTTAGGGAAGATATGGTTTGCATATTTAGAGACCTATCCTGTTTTGTAGTTGTTTAAATAATCATGTGCCCATGGGGTCTTATTTTTATCTCCATAGAATAACAAGCACAGAATATTGCCTATACATGAAATATTGTGACAATTTTTTTCTGAAGTTTACCTCAAGTTGTCTAGTTTAGGCAAACAACAAACACTTCAAGACAATAATAACTAGATTTAACATCTATAATGGTACATTGTTGAAACATAGTTGTTATCTCTAAAAACCCCTCCTTTCCAGAGATAGCCACATTGAGACCAATGAATTTGTAGAACAAATCCAGTCTTAACAAATCTGGATTATTTACATAAGCTCAGCAAGAATAGTGATAGATCATGATGATCTTTTAAAGTTTGCTTTGCTGTAAGCTTTTATAAGGAATCTCTGGGTTGAACTTTTAGTAGCCTCTCCAGGCCAGAAGCCAAGCCAAATACTTGCCATCAGACAGGCCTGCAATACCTGTATAATTGGGCAAATTCCTCTTCACGAGGTCTCCAAGATATCCTGAGGTTCCTTCACCTGCCAGGAAGTGACCTTCTTTACTCACCTGGTGAGGTTGCTGGGAACTCTGTAGGAAAGGCACCAGGCCAACATTTCCAAGGGGATTTATGGCTCCATGTTTTATAAAGCCAACCCTAGTTCCTTAAAGCTGTCTGGTAGTATCTGAGTCTATGAATGTCATCCTCAAATATGACATTCCAGTCAAAGCCTTGGTAAAATAATCAGTATATGCAACGGTGGCCTGTTACAAGATAAACAGATTCTTATTGAACTTATGCAAACAATTGTAATTTCCATGAAAGAAAGAATACTCATTGAGAGTTTTTGAATTTCACAGGAATTATGTAGACAGAAAAGATAAATGCTTCAGTTGACAAATGAATACTTTATGGACTTTTTTTTTTTTTTTTTTTTTTTTTGCATCCTAGATATCTTAAGAGAAAGTTTCCTTAATCTGGAAGAGAAAACAGTAGAGAAACACCAACATTTTCAACAAGAATCACAAACTATATTCTTCCTTAGTTCATTTAATCCCATGTTCCTAATTCTTGGTCAATTTGAATGCCACTTTTTAGTTCTAGAAATTCTTACCCATTTTAGTATTAATTTCAAAGATGTCAAATACCTGTATTTGTCCTCAAAGTCCTTTTTATAAATCTCCTTGAAGGAGAAACATATTTTGAGAGAGGATAAAAATGATTATAATGACCAAATCTCAGAAATAAACATCGCTAAAGATCTGATGAGAGTTCATTATGAAGCAATTGACAAAGAAATTCAGTTATCTCTGTGACACATACCATTTCGAGTAATCAGAATATTAAGTAATGACCTTATATCAAAACGTTAAAATTTTAGGAATTGCATATATTTGGGCAGTTACAGCATTTACCTGTGCAATACAACATAAGGTTTCCCATTTATGATAGTGCTTTTCCAAGTAACATAGCATCCCAAATAAAAGGGCCTAATTGGTCAAGAAGACTTCATTTACCATTTAAATCCTGAGAAGTTTGTTAAAACCCCCAGAAGTCATAAGTGCATCATAAATAGGATTACAGATCATTACAAATCTTAAAATTTTGTTTATTTAACACATGTGGGAATAAAAGATCCCAAAGGTGAACGTATAGCATTATACAGTTGTTATCAAAACCTAGCTTCTTTAACATTGAGAAGTTTTAACTAAGTAATCAAAGTAATCAAAGTAATCAAAGACCTGATAAAGATGAAACCTAAAACTTTGATTTCCCAAGAGGACAGATCTTTGTTTGCATTGTCTTATCAAGAGCAGACCAACATTTCAAGAAAACTTTGTCATTTGAGCAGAGAGAAAAAGCAGAATTTCAACCTTATATCAGTGTACTTTTAAAATTCCATTCATCTCAACCTTCTACAACTTTCTTTTGTGTTCAAATTTTGTCCCAAAGCCATTTCTTTCCAAATAACCATCTCATTTAGGACAGAATTACTTTCTTCTGCCCTCAACAAAACTGTATCTCCATTCCTTATATCTTTCTTATATACCTCTTACTTTCCTGCATACAGGGTTGCTTTCTTTATTTTCATCAGTCTTAAACACACTTAGCAGAATTTTAACTAACAGGAAAACTTATTCTCCAATTGAGGACTTAGTAACCAACTGAGAGGTGTGTTGCATCCACAAGACTCCTGAAACAGAATGCTATGGGCACCAGTAACAGCCACAACAAAGTTTATTGCAATGAGAGGCAAGGCCGACTGGTCAGGATCAACACTCTTGACCAGAGTGCGGCCTCGAACAGCTGGGGTACAGAGTTTTTATAGCCTACCATATCCTGTTACCATTACCTGGGAACAGAACGAAGAAATAGTTCCCAGATGGGGGTGGAAAGAGTTCAGACCTGCCCTTGCCTCAATCCACTCAAACACTAATCCAGTTGATTTTCCTTGAACTTTTTTTCCCTTGATTAATAGGATAAGGCTGTTTTCTCTTAATCTACACTGTTAAAACAAAGCTGTTATTTCTTAAGGCTACAGGTTAGCCCTACACTACAACTTAACCCTTACGAGGTGTTTACATCAGAATTTCTTAGATGGTAAATTCATGAACCAATTAAGTACAAACATGTTTTCCAATAGGTCTGAATAACCTTAATTTCTCAGCAATAAGAAGTTAAAAACACAAACCTATGTTCAAAAATCGAAGCTTTAGCATTCCATCTTATTTAGAAAGTTCAAGACCTTGAAAGTTATTTTAACAAGTACAGACAAAATTGACTATCATTAACAAATTACAACATGAGCTTATTTGACCTTTGCTGATAACTTTAAAGACAGATCCAATAAATTGAAATTAGTTTAAAGATTGAATATGTTTTATCTGCGTCCACCTAAAAGTCAATCATTTTTTCCCCATTGTCAATTTTCATTTGGGACACCAGTGGAGATATCTGAAATGGGTTATCCAGGGGGGTACATTTTGCTCCTTGACTTGGAGGGTGGGAGGAGGAAACAATGGTGACTGAGGCAATGAAGATGGCATAGAACCACACCCAAGTTGATGCAGAAACATGAGGGGAAGGGGAAGGCAGAAGCAGCAACTGCTTGCAAATCTTCCTTAAAGTCCCTGTACTGAGGTAGACTAACTGCAGTTGGCTCCAGTTATAGACATTAACCTGGGAAATGAGGGAGAATCCATCACATCTATTAGACATAGGAACGGGGAGAGAGAGTCAGTGTCCCCTTTTAGTCTGATTCTATCTCAGTTAGACCATTAAGGTCCCCTTCTTGTGGTTCCTCCTGATATCGGCTGGGTTTTGGGACTTTCCCTGGAGGGAACGCTTACTTAAAGGACACTTGGGGGAGCTTCTGGGAAGATGGAGATGTAGGATGATGCTGAGCTCACCGCATCCTGCAGGTCACTTAGATTCCACCCACACCTGCCTAAATAACCCAGAAAATCACCACAAGACTAGCAGAACAGATTCTCTGGAGGCAAGCATAGACGAGAGGTACAGGGAAGAGGGTAGGAAGGGTGGAGAGGCAGTGAATACTACACAGACTGGCAGGAGGGAACCGGGGCAGAGGGACAGCCCGCCAGCAAAGCAGAGCCCCTGAGTCTGGCTGGCAAAAGTGGAGGGGACAGATGGAGTGTGTTCTGACAGCAAGCAGGACTTAACATCTGGAAGGTTATAAGTTAACAGCTCTGCTCTGAGAATGGGAGGGCTGGAGGACAATGGGAGGGAGAGTTGTTGAGCCCCAGACGACAGAGCTCAGCTTGGCGGGGAACAAAGGCACTCGCCAGTGCCATCTCCCTCGCGCACCACCCAGCCAAAATTCCAAAGGGAACCAGTTCCTGCCAAGGAACTTGCTTGCACAGCTCAAACACCAAACGCTGTGCTTCTGTGGATCCATCCCTCTGGCGGCAGGTCTGACTCCCTCCCGGTGCCGCAGGGCCCCTCCTGAAGCAGATCTCTGAAAGAAAAGCTAGCTGAGCCTGCCCCTCCCGCCCCTGTGCACCTTGCTGATCCACCCTAACTAATACGCCAGATACTCAGCACCACAAGCCTGGCAGTGTGCAAGTAGCCCAGACGGGCCACAGCACCCCACAGTGAATCCCGCCTCTAGGAGAGGGAAAGAGAAGGCACACACCAGTATGACTGTGGCCCCAGTGGTGGGCTGGGGGCAGACATCTGGTCTGACTGTGGCCACGCCCACCAATGCAAGTTATTCAAGACAGCACAGGGGAAGTGCCCTGCAGTCCTGCACCACTCCAGGGACTATCCAAAATGACGAAATGGAAGAATTCCCCTCAAAAAAAACGTCCCAGAAATAATGACAGCTAATGAACTGATCAAAAAGGATTTAAACAATATAACAGAAAGTGAATTTAGAATAATAGTCATAAAATTATTCACTGGGGCTGAAAACAGTATAGAGGACAGCAGAGAATCTATTGCTACAAGGGACTAAGGAACAGCCAGGAGGAGCTAAAAAATGCTATTAATGATCTGCAAAATAAAATGGAGACAACAATGGCTCAGATTGAAGAGGCAGAGGAGAGAATAGGTGAACTAGAAGATAAAATTAGGGAAAAACATGAAGCTGAGAAAAAGAGAGATAAAAAAAATCCAGGAGTATGAGGGGAAAATTAGAGAACTAAGTGATGCACTAAAGAGAAATAATCTACACATAATTGGTATTCCAGAAGAGGAAGAGAGGGAATGGTGCTGAAGGTGTACTTGAAGAAACAATAGATGAGAACTTCCCTGACCTGGTGAAGGAAAAAGGCATTGAAATCCAAGAGGCACAGAGAACTCCCTTCAGACATAACTTGAATCAATCTTCTGCATGACATATCATAGTGAAACTGGCAAAATACAAGGGTTAAGAGAAAATTCTGAAAGCAGCTAGGGATAAACGTGCTGTAACATATAAAGGGAGACCAATAAGACTCATGACGGATCTCTCTACTGAAATTTGGCAGGCCAGAAAGTAATGGCAGGAGATCTTCAATGTGATGAACAGAAAAAATATGCAGCTGAGAATCCTTTATTCAGCAAGTCTGTCATTTAGAATAGAAGGAGAGAGAAAGGCTTTCCCAAACAAACAAAAACCGAAGAAATTCGTCACCACTAAACCAGCCCTACAAGAGATCCTAAGGGGGATCCTGTGAGACAAAGTACCAGAGACATCGCTACAAGCATGAAACCTACGGACATCACAATGACTCTAAACCCATATCTTTCTATGATAACACTGAATGTAAATGGACTAAACGCGCCAGCCAAAAGACATAGGGTATCCAAATGGATAAAGAAACAAGATCCATCTATTTGCTGTCTACAAGAGACTCATTTTAGACCTGAGGACACCTTCAGATTGAGAGTGAGGGGATGGAGAACTATTTATCATGCCACTGGAAGTCAAAAGAAAGCTGGAGTAGTCATACTTATATCAGACAAACTAGACTTTAAATTAAAGGCTGTACAAGAGATGAAGAAGGGCATTATATAATAATCACAGGGTCTATCCATCAGGAAGACCTAACAATTATAAATGTCTATGCACCGAATACCAGAGCCCCCAAATATATAAAACAATTACTCACAAACATAAGCAACTTTATTGATAAGAACGTGGTAATTGCAGGGGACTTTAACACCCCACTTACAGAAATGGATAGATCATCTAGACACATGGTCAATAAAGAAAAAAGGGCCCTGTATGATACATTGGATTAGATGGACTTGACAGATATATTTAGAACTCTGCATCCCAAAGCAACAGAATATACTTTCTTCTCGAGTGCACATGGAACATTCTCCAAGATAGATCACATACTGGGTCACAACACAGCCCTTCATAAGTATACAAGAATTGAAATCATACCATGCATACTTTCAGACCACAATGGTATGAAGCTTGAAATCAACCACAGGAAAAGTCTGGAAAACCTCCAAAAGCATGGAGGTTAAAGAACACAGTACTAAAGAATGAATGGGTCAACCAGGCAATTAGAGAAGAAATTAAAAAATATAGGGAAACAAATGAAAATGAAAATACAACAATCCAAACGCTTTGGGATGCAGTGAAGGCAGTCCTGAGAGGAAAATACATTGCAATCCAGGCCTATCTAAGAAAGAATAAAAATCCCAAATACAAAATGTAACAGCACACCTAAAGGAACCAGAAGCAGAACCGCAAAGACAGCCTAAACCCAGCAGAAGAGAAATAATAAAGATCAGAGCAGAAATAAATAATATAGAATCTAAAAAAACTGTAGAGCAGATCAACGAACCAAAAGTTGTTTTTTTTGAAAAAATAAACAAAATTGTTAAACCTGTAGCCAGGGTTCTCAAAAAGAAAAGGGAGATGACCCAAATAGATAAAATCTTGAATGAAAATGGAATTATTACAACCAATCCCTCAGAAATACAAGCAATTATCAGGGATTACTATGAAAAACTATAAGCCAACAAACTGGACAACCTGGAAGAAATGGACACATTCATAAACACCCACACCCTTCCAAAACTCAATTAGAAGGAAATAGAAAGCTTGAACAGACCCATAACCATTGAAGAAATGGAATCGGTTATCAAAAATCTCCCAACAAATAAAAGTCCAGGATCAGATGGCTTCCCAGGGGAGTTCTACCAGATGTTTAAAGCAGAGATAATACCTCTCCTTCTCAAGCTATTCCAAAAAATAGAAGGGGAAGGAAAACTTCCAGACTCATTCTATGAAGCCAGTATTACTTTGATTCCTAAACCACACAGAGACCCAGTAAAAAAAGACAGCTACAGGCCAATATCCCTGATGAATATGGATGCAAAAATTCTCAGTAAGATACTAGCAAATCGAATTCAACAGCATATAAAAAGAATTATTCACCATGATCAAGTGGGATTCATTCCTGGGATGCAGGGTTGGTTCAACATTCGCAATTCAATCAATGTGATACATCACATTAATAAAAGAAAAGATAAGAACCATATGATCCTGTCAATCGATGCAGAAAAGGCATTTGACAAAATCCAGCACCGTTTCTTAATAAAAACCCTGGAGAAAGTCAGGATAGAAGGAACATACTTAAACATCATAAAAGCCATTTATGAGAAGCCCACAGCTAACATCATCCTAAATGGGGAAAATCTGAGAGCTTTTTCCCTGAGATCAGGAACACGACAGGGATGTCCACTCTCACCGCTGTTGTTTAACATATTGTTGGAAGTGCTAGCATCAGCAATCAAACAACAAAAGGAAATCAAAGGCATCAAAATTGGCAAAGATGAAGTTAAGCTTTCACTTTTTGCAGATGACATGATATTATACATGGAAATTCCGATAGACTCCACCAAAAGTCTGCTACAACTGATACATGAATTCAGCAAAGTTGAAGGATACAAAATCAATGTACAGAAATCAGTTGCATTCTTATACACTAATAATGAAGCAACAGAAAGACAAATAAAGAAACTGACCCCATTCACAGTTGCACCAAGAAGCATAAAATACCTAGGGATAAATCTAACCAAAGATGTAAAAGATCTGTATGCTGAAAACTAAAGAAAGCTTATGAAGGAAATTGAAGAAGATATAAAGAAATGGAAAAACATTCTGTGCTCATGGATTGGAAGAATAAATATTGTCAAAATGTCAGTACTACCCAAAGCTATCTACACATTCAATGCAATCCCAATCAAAATTGCACCAGCATTCTTCTCAAAGCTAGAACAAGCAATCCTAAAATTCATATGGGACCACAAAAGGCCCCGAATAGCCAAAGTAATTTTGAAGAAGAAGACCAAAGCAGGAGACATCACAATCCCAGACTTTAGCCTCTACTACAAAGCTGTAATCATCAAGACAGCATGGAATTGGCACAAAAACAGACACATAGACCAATGGAATAGAATAGAAACCCCAGAACTAGACCCACAAACGTATGGCCAACTAATCTTTGACAAAGCAGGAAAGAACATCCAATGGAAAAAAGACAGTTTCTTTAACAAATGGTACTGGGAGAACTGGATAGCAACATGAAAAAGATTGAAACTAGACCACTTTCTCACACCATTCATAAAAATAAACTCAAAATGGATAAAGGACCTGAATGTGAGACAGGAAAACATCAAAACACTAGAGGAGAAAGCAGGAAAAGACCTCTCTGACCTCAACCGTAGCAATTTCTTACTTGACACATCCCCAAAGGCAAGGGAATTAAAAGCAAAAATGAACTACTGGACCTTATGAAGATAAAAAGCTTCTGCACAGCAAAGGAAACAACCAACAAAACTAAAAGGCAACCAACGGAATGGGAAAAGATATTTGCAAATGACATATCAGACAAAGGGCTAGAATCCAGTCTATCAATCTATAAAGAGCTCACCAAACTCCACACCTGAAAAACAAATAACCCAGTGAAGAAATGGGCAGAGAACATGAATAGACACTTCTCTAAAGAAGACATCGAGATGGCCAACAGACACATGAAAAGATGCTCAATGTCACTCCTCATCAGGGAAATACAAATCAAAACCACACTCAGATATCACCTCATGCCAGTCAGAGTGGCCAAAATGAACAAATCAGGCGACTATAGATGCTAGAGAGGATATGGAGAAATAGGAAGCCTCTTGCACTGTTGGTAGGAATGCAAACTGGTACAGCCACTCTGGAAAACGGTGTGGAGGTTCCTCACAAAATTAAAAATAGACCTACCCTATGACCCAGCAATAGCACTGCTAGGAATTTACCCAAGGGATACAGGAGTGGTTATGCATAGGGGCACTTGTACCCCAATGTTTATAGCAGCACTTTCAATAATAGCCAAATTATAGAAAGAGCCTGAATGTCCATCAATTGATGACTGGATAAAGAAACTGTGGTTTATATACACAATGGAGTACTACATGGCAATGAGAAAGAATGAAATATGGCCCTTTGTAGCAACGTGGATGGAACTGGAGACTGTTATGCTAAGTGAAATAAGCCATACTGAGAATGACAGATACCATATGTTTTCACTCTTATGCGGATCCTGAGAAACTTAACAGGAACCGATGGGGGAGTGGAAGGGGGGAAGAAAAAGGAGGTTAGAGTGGGAAAGAGCCAAAGCATAAGAGACTCTTAAAAACTGAGAACAAACTGAGGGTTGATGGGGGGTGGGAGGGAGGGGAGGGTGGGTGATGATTGAGGAGGTCACCTTTTGGGATGAGCACTGGGTGTTGTATGGAAACCAATTTGAGAATAAATTTCATATATTGAAAAAAAGAATGTAAAAAAAAATAAAAAAATAAAGGACACTTAATGTCCTTTCCCCTTGCAGTAGGTTCATATTTATGGCCTTCCCAGCCCCCTGCTCTGATCCCCTGGAGAGCCTCTTGATACTGGCGGATGTGGACTGGCATCTGGATAGCGACTGCGCCTGGCCAGGGTACAATCTGGCTGCTGGTCCTTGTAAGGGAGGGTTCTCTGGCCCCAAAGAGGGGGAGAAATGGGTGTTGGTGGTGGTGTGACAGATGGGGGAGGAGTTTCAAGTTCAGGGACAGGGGGGAAGGAGCCTGATGTGTCATGAGGAAGCAGAACACTAGGGGAGCAGTGGGTTGCTTCATAGGCTCCCTAGGTGAGTTTCCAGATAAAGTGGCTAAAACCTTTGCCTGGCTCTTCTTACTTTGAATGAATCACACCCAAGGCGGAGGATTTGGGGCAAATCAAGCCAGGTGTCGATGCATGGGAATTGATCAGATTGACTAGAGTCTCTGGAGACTACATGCCAGATACAGTGGACCATCAGGACATCCGAGGTTCCACCAGAGGGCCTCTACACACCAAAAGTGGGCCATTTTAACTCACACAGAGTCCCCAGTGTTCTGGGGGTTATCCCAATTCCACAGTCTCCTAAAAACCCCTTCCTTGCTCCCTCCTGACCCAACAATGCACCCATGAGGTGGAGTTGCAGAGACAGTCAGAGGGACAAGGGTAACCTCTCCAATGAGGACACCAGCCAGATGCCTTCCTGGCCGTGTTCTGAAGGAACCCAGGCAACGCTCAGCCGCAGCAGTCCCAGCTCTGCAACCCATGATCAGAAACCACTCTGATATCACCACAAACCATGTGCCATCCATCATGGAATAGCAGATGGGCCCACTCAGACTCCATGGGTCCCTGGGGACCCAAAGGGCACCTGCCCATGGAGCCACAGACTTGAACTTGGCAGGCAAGCTAGACCAAGTGGAACATTCACACTCACATACATACCAGAGGTTATTACATTCCCTCCCATAGAATTTCTACCTGTGAGACTTCTGAAGTCTCAGGGAGTGATCAGGTCCCCCTTCCAGTCTTGAAAGTAGACATAACTAGATTGGGCTCCAGCCTTACCAGTTCCAGCATCAGGTCCAGGTCCTCACCTGCCAATCTCCTCCAGTCAGGCAGGAATGGTGGAACAGGGGCCGGCTTGATGCAACTGAGCAAAAGACTGCCAAAATTCAGACAGAACACTCTCTCCCTTGCTATCCCTCATTCTGTCACCACCTCGCGGTTCTCCCAAGCTGGTGGCAACAATGGGCCAGTGCAGTTAGATTTCCTGGTCAGGGAACCAAATATGTTATAGAACCAGGCTGGAACGCTGGCAGAAAAACCAAGTGGCACTCAGAGAACTTGGTGGATCAGAGATTTACTTAACACTGGCGGGGTCAGAGGAGAACATTTCTCCAAAAATCTGAGCACCAAATACAAGTGGGGAGGGTAAATTATAGCCATCAGCTTCCATATCTGTGGTGGTTTTCATGCACACAGCAAATGAAGAAGAACCTGGAGGAGGGGTCTCTAAGCTAGAGACCAGAGTTTGTTTTAGCCCCATTGACAATTTTGGCATACTTTATTCACTTCTCCAACACTTACAATTGTAGGTATGGTAATGATACTATTCAGGAATAGCCACTACTGATTGTGTCACATAAAAAGAGAGAGGGAGAGAGGGGAGGGGCCAACATGGCAGAGAAGTAGGGAGATCCATACTTCCAGAGTCCATATTTCCAGTTCCAAAGAAGTGCAGAATCCAAAGGACTTTGAACACCAGAGTCTGGAAGGAAAAGAGACTGAATCTACCAGGAAGGGGAAAGCTGGAAAAAAGATAGGTGGGTAATTGTGAACTGGGGGAGATTAAAAAAAAAAACAAACGCCCTCGTGGTCACGGAGGGGAGGGACCCCCTTCTGTGGGGAGACAAAGTAAAGAGAAAGAGTGGCTAGGGAAGCATAGGACCATATCTGGACAAGAGAAAAACCTCAGTCTGAGACTGAGAGAGATCTGATCTCTAACTGTGGGGTTTTCTTTGATGGGAGCCAGCTCCTTGTTTGAGTACGTGGGGAGGAGGGGAGTCAGGGGTTCAGTCTGCAGTTAGAAAAAGTGGTTCCCTCCCCGGAGGGCTGCATGATAGTAAAAAGCTTGCCTGCGTCTGCCAACCCCAGGCTCAGGGGCTAGGCTGAGGGTGTAGTCTGCAGTAGGAAAAGATGGCCATCTCCCTGGAGTGCTGTGGGAAAAGACAAAGCCTGTCTGCATCCTCCACCCTGAGGGCTGGCAGTGAAGGCGGTGGCTCTCAGTCCATAGTAGGAGAAAGCGGTCCTTCCTGAAGTACAGCGACAGACAAAGCAGCCAGGACCCCATATTGGGCTGCACTGAGAGGCGCTTCCCCAGCTCCAGAGCACATGGAGATGTACTTTAAATCCTAGCCAAGCGCAGGGTCAGGGGAGTTTCTGGAGTGAGAAGGACTGCCCCATCTGCACCAGAGGGAACAGTGAGGACTACTGAAATGGAGTCCACTGGGTCCAGTTCCATGGAGAAGAGACTGGGGGATCACCATTTCCTGACCCCACCACCACCAAGGTGGGGCCTCAGGGATCACTCCTGGGGCCCATAGTGTAGGTGGGTCCAGATTACACCAAACCATACCCTTTCACATTGGGTAACTGCTTATCCACCAGGGCAGCACAGACCCTGTGGAAAGCTCCTCCCTACAAATGATGCAGCATTGCTTGGATTAACCTAGGTCAACTCTGGATATATAGATATATTCTCCCCCCACCCTCATTTCTCCTCCTTATATCTTTCCTCCCCTAGGCTGGTTACCCGGGTTATTGGTCTGTCTAAACAGATATATTTAATCCATTTTCTTGATATATGTTTTACACCTCCTTTACACTCCTTTCTCTCTTTCTGGAATAATCAAGCCATATAGTTTCTCTGTCTGGGTAATTTTATCTTTGTTTTGTTTTCCCCTCCTCCTTTATTTTCCTTTCTCTCTCTTTGGATTAAGACTTTTAGTCTCTGCTTAATCAACGTTTGTCCCTCCCACCCCACCCCCGACTCCTGTCATTTCTCTCTTTACGTGCTCTTCCATCAGCACCACCTCCACCCTCTTCTTTACTTTAGTTGGTGCCTTGGGTTTTTTTATTTTAGTTTTTTGTTTTTAGTTTGAGAAAATAAAACAGTTTCTTTATCTGTTTTCCTTTACAGGGCTACTCCAAGGAACAAATCAAAGAACATCTGGTGGAGGGTCCAAAATATCACTACAAGTAGGGTAATAAAATAACCAAAGTCACAAAAACAGAGAGCAAGTAACAATCTCCAAAAAAACCAAAACACCATCTGAAGGACCAAGCCCTGGACAGTGTATGAACCTCCTTTAGTATAGCAGTGCTAACAGGTGCAGAGCACACAACAAGCTTTTAAAACACATAAGGAACAGAAAACTAGCCACAGTGATGAAATGGAAGATTTCTCTTCAAAAGAAATTCCAGGAAGTAGCGACAGAAAATGAATTGATCAAAACCGATTTAAGCAATATAACTGAACAAGGATTTAGAATAATAGTCATAAAATTAATTGCTGGGCTTGAAAAAAGCAGAGAGAACAGCAGGGAATCTATTGTTACAGAGATCAAGGGACTAAAAAATAGACATGAGGAACTTA
Organism: Panthera leo; assembly: GCF_018350215.1. Lineage (NCBI taxonomy): Eukaryota > Metazoa > Chordata > Mammalia > Carnivora > Felidae > Panthera > Panthera leo. The sequence goes on from NW_024962234.1 coordinate 441,163, forward strand.
AAAATGCTATAAATCAGGTGCAAAATAAAATGGAGGTGGCCACAGTGCAGATTGAAGAGGCAGAGGGGGTAGAATAGGGGAAGTAGAAGATAAAATTACAGAAAAAGAGGAAGCTGAGAAAAAGATAAAAAAAAATCGAGGAGTACAAGGGGAGAATTAGAGAACTAAGTGATGCAATCAAACATCCATTTCATAGGAATTCCTGAGGAAGAAAAGAGAGAAAAAGGGGCTGAACATGTGCATGAACAAATCATAGCTGAGAACTTTCCTCATCTGGGGGAGGAAACAGGCACTGCAGTCCAAGAGGCACAGAGAACTCCCTTCACACATAACTTGAATCAATTTTCTGCATGACATATCATAGTGAAACTGGCAAAATATAAGGATAAAGAGAATTCTGAAAGCAGCTAGGGATAAACGGGCCTTAACATATAAAGGTAGACACATAAGAGTAGTAGAAGACCTATCTATTGAAACTTGGCAGGCCAGAAAGAAATGGCAGAAAGTTGTTCAATGTGATGAACAGAAAAAATATGCAGCCAAGAATCCTTTATCCAGCAAGCCTGTCATTCAGAATAGAAGGAGAGATAAAGGTCTTCCCCAACAAAAACTGAAAAATTCATCACCACTAAACCAGCCCTACAAGAGATCCTAAGGGGAGACTCTGTGAGTTGTCTTTGTTGTAAGGACCACAAAGGACCAGAAACCCTACTACAAGCATGAAACCTACAGATATCATAATGACTCTAAACCCATATCTTTCAACAATAGTAACATTGAATGTAAAGAGAATAAATTCTCCAACCAAAAGACATAGGGTATCAGAATGGATCAAACAAACAAAGAAACAAACACAACAAGACCTATCTATTTGCTGTACACAAGAGACTCACTTTAGCCCTGAGGACACCTTCAGATTGAAAGTAAGGGGATAGAGAACTATATATCATGCTACCGGAAGTCAAAAGAAAGCTGGAGTAGCCATACTTATATCAGACAAACTAGACGTTAAATTAAGGCTGTAACAAGAGATGAAGAATGGCATTATGTAATAATTACAGGGTCTATCCATCAGGAAGACCTAACAATTATAAATGTCTATGCACCGAATTCAGAATGCACCCAATTATATAAAACAATTAATCACAAACATAAGCAACCTTATTGATAAGAATGTGGTAGTTGAAGGGGACTTTAATACTCCACTTACAACAACGGGTAGATCATCTAGACAGAGAATCAATAGAAGAAACAATGGCCCTGAATGATACATTGGACTGGATGGACTTGACAGATATATTAAAACTCTGAATCCCAAAGCAACAAAATACACTTTCTTCTCGAGTATACATGGAACATTCTCCAAGATAGATCACATACTGCGTCACAAAACAGCCCTTAATAAGTATAAAAGAATTGAGATCATACCATTCATATTTTCAGACCACAATGCTATGAAACTTGAAAACAAACACAGGAAAAAGTCTGGAAGACCTCCAAAAGCATGGAGGTTAAAGAACACCCTACTAAAGATTGAATGGGTCAACCATTATTGAGAATAAATTAAAAAATGTATGGAAACAAATGAAACTGAAAATAGAACAATCCAAATGCTTTGGGATGCAGCAAAGGAAGTCCTGAAAAGAAAATACATTGCAATCCAGGCCTATCTCAAGAAACAAGAAAAATCCCAAATACAATATCTAACAGCACACCTAAAGGAACTAGAAGCAGAACAGCAAAGACAGTCCAAACCCAGCAGAAGAAGAGAAATAATAAAGATCAGAGCAGAAATAAACAATATAGAATCCAAAAAACAGCAGAGCACATCAATGAATCCAAAAAGTTGTTTTTTTTGAAAAAATTAACAAAATTGATAAACCTCTAGCCAGGCTTCTCAAAGAGCAAAAGGGGATGACCCAAATAGATAAAATCACCAATGAAAATGGAATTATCACAAACAACCCCTCAGAAATACAAGCAATTATGAGGGAATACTATAAAAAAATATTTGCCAACAAACTGTACAACCTGGAAGAAATGTAAAAATTCCTAAGCACCCACACACTTCAAAAACTCAAACAGGAAGAAATAGAAAATTTGAAGAGACCCATAACCAGCAAAGAAATGGAATCATTTATGAAAAATCTCCCAACAAATGAGTCCAGGACCAGATGGCTTCCCTGGGGAATTCTACCAGACATTTAAAGCAGAGATAATACCTATCCTTCTCAATTGTTCCAAAAAATAGAAAGGGAAGGAAAACTTCCAGACTCTTTGTATGAAGTCAGCATTACTTTGATCCCCAAACCAGAGACCCAGAAAAAAGAGAGTACTACAGGTCAAGATCTCTGGTGAATACGGATGCAAAAATTCTCAACAAGATACAGCAAATCGAATTCAACAGCATATAAAAAGAATTATTCACCATGATGAAGTGGTATTCATTTCTGGGCTGCAGGGCTGGTTCAACATTCACAAATCAATCAATATGATACATCACATTAATAAAATAAAAGATAAGAACCATATGATCCTGTCAATCGATACATAAAAAGCACTTGGCAAAATTCAGCTTCCTTTCTTAATAAAAACCCTCGAGAAAGTCAGGATAGAAGGAACATACTTAAACATCATAAAAGCCATTTATGAACAGCCCACAGATAATATCATCTTCAGTGTGGAAAACCTGGGAGCTTTCCCCCTGAGATCAGGAATATCAGAGGGATGTCCACTCTCACCACTGCTGTGTAACATAGTGTTGGAAGTGCTAGCATCAGCAATCAGACAACAAAAGGAAATCAAAGGCATCAAAATTGGCAAAGATGAAGTTAAGCTTTCACTTTTTGCAGATGACATGATATTATACAAGGAAAATCTGATAGACTCCACCAAAAGTCTGCTACAACTGATACATGAATTCAGCAAAGTTGAAGGATATAAAATCAATGTACAGAAATCAGTTGTATTTTTATACACCGATCATGAAGCAACAGAAAGACAGATAAAGACTGATCCCATTCACAATTGCACCAAGAACCATAAAATCCCTAGGAATAAACCTAACCAAAGATGTCAAATATCTGTATGCTGAAAACTATAGAAAGCTTATGAAGGAAATTGAAGAAGATATAAAGAAATGGAAAAACATTCCGTGTTTATGGATTGGAAGAATAAAAACTGTTAAAATGTCAATACTACCCAAAGCAGTCTACTCATTTATGAGGCATAAGCTTAGGGATCCCCCGGGCTTACACCAATGGGTTAACAAGACACAAAGAAATACAAAGTCAATAATATGCTCACACCTGAGTTTGGATAAACCAGATGGGCACTCCAAGAATGGGGGGGGGGGGGTTCAAAGACACCCTGATAATAGGCACAAAGATGCCAGGCATAGGGAGGTGCAAAGGCACCCCAAAATAAGGAGGGGGTGCTGAGCCCCTCAAAATGGAGAGCAAGAGGTAAAGGCCTAAAACAGAAATAGCACAAAGGTGCCCAATAAATAGGAATAACAGAATTAGATATTCAGGGTGAAAGCACCCTGAAGTTAGTATACAGCATAAAGCTGCTTTCATAGGAGAATAGGGCCAGTTTAGGTAAATTGGTGAATTGGACTTTGGACCACTGCACTGCAGGAAAAGCAGCCCAGAGCAGAGATGGCTAACAAAAGAAAAGGTGTCTTGTTAACCTTGAGGTTATTTCCCCTATCTGTGTATCCCCTAGGCTGGCAAAGATAAACAGGCACAGAGCCTCCTATCTGCTGTTAACAACCATCTACCCATCTGCCTGCCCCCCAGATTTTGTTTTATATTGACCCAAACCCCAACACTGTATATCTTCAAAATCCCCTTTTCCCTCTCATATCCCCAAGTTAATGTTCATAGTTTGTTTGCAAGCCTTCTAATCTGAATAAATACAGGGCAAAGACCCTTACTCGGTGCTCTTGTTTTTTTCACAGACATTAGCCATCTCTCACTTTAATCCTGCATCTGCTCTTTTGCTGGCCAAAAGAAAACTTTAGACTTAGAGTCTGCGACACACATTCAATGAATTGTGAATCAAAATTACACCAGCATTATTCTTGAAGCTGGAACAAGCAATTCTAAAATTTGTATGGAAGCACAAAAGACCCCCAATAGCCACAGTAATATTGAAGAAGAAGACCAAAGCAGGAGGCATCACAATCCCAGACTTTAGCCTCTACTACAAAGCTGTAATCATCAAGACAGTATGGTATTGGCACAAAAATAGACACATAGACCAATGGAATAGAATAGAGACCCCATAATTTGACCCACAAATGTATGGCCAACTAATCTTTGACAAAGCAGGAAAGAATACCCAATGGAAAAAAGACAGTCTCTTTAACAAATGGTGCTGGGAGAACTGGACAGCAACATGCAGAAGAATGAAACTAGACCTCTTTCTTACACCATACACAAAAATAAATTCAAAATGGATAAAGGACCTGAAAGTGAGACAGGAAACCACCAAAACCCTAGAGGAGAAAGCAGGAAAAAACCTCTTGACCTCAGACGTAGCTATTTCTTACTTGACACATCTCCAAAGGCAAGGAAATTAAAAGCAAAAATGAGCTATTAAGACCTCATGAAGATAAAAACCTTCTGCACTGCAAAGGAAACAATCAACAAAACTAAAAGGCAATCGATGGAATGGGAAAAGATATTTGCAAATCACATATCGGGAAAGGGTTAATAGCGAATATCTCTAAAGAACTCACCAAACTCCACAACTGAGGAACAAATAATCCTGCGAAAAAATGGGCTGAGGACATGAATAGACACTTCTCTAAAGAAGACATCCAGATGGCCAACAGACACATGAAAAGATGCTCAAAGACACGCCTCAGCAGGGAAATACAAGTCAAATCCACACTGAGATATCACCTCACACCAGTTAGAGTGGCTAAAATGAACAAATCAGGAGATGCTGATAGAGGATGTGGAGAAACAGGGACCCTCTTGCACTGTTGGTGGGAATGCAAACTGGTGCAGCCGCTCTGGAAAAGAGTGTGGAAGTTCCTAAAAAAATTAAAAATAGATCTACCCTATGACCCAGAAATAACACTGCCAGGAATTTACCCAAGGGATACAGGAGTGGTGATGCATGGGGCACTTGTGCCGCAATGTTTATAGCAGCACTTTCAACAATAGCCAAATTATGGAAACAGCCTAAGTGTCCATCAATTGATGAATGGTTAAAGAAATTGTGGTTTATATACACAATGGAATACTGCTTGGCAATGAGAAAGAATGAAATATGGCCTTTTATAGCAACGGGGATGGAACTGGAGAGTGTTAGGCTAAGTGAAATAAGTCATACAGAGAAAGAGAGATACCACATGTTTTCACTCTTACGTGGATCCTGAGAAACTTAAAAGAAGACCATGAGGGAGTGGAAGGAAATAACAAGAAAAGTTAGAGAGGGAGGGAGCCAAACTATAAGAGATCCTTAAAAACTGAGAACAAGCTGAGGGTTATGTGGAATGGGAGGGAGGGGAAAGTGGGTGATGGGTATTGAGGAGGGCACCGGTTGGGATGAGCACTGGGTATTGTATGGAAACCAATTTGAGAAAAATTTCATATTAAAAAAAACATCATTTATATTCAAATTGAATTTTTGGTGTCCCATTAAATTTTGTACCTAAGGCACTAATCTTATCAATCCTGGCCCTGAGTATTGTGTTTCCTGAGCCTGCCATAACAGAGTACCATAAATTGGGTGTCTTATGTCAACAGACATTTATTCTCTTATGGTTTGGGAGGCTAGAAGTTTGAATCAAGGTGTCAGTAGTGTCATCTTCCCTCTAGAGTCTCTAGGGAGAATCTTTTGCTTCCCTTTTCCTGCTTTTATTTTGGTTGCATCTATTGCTTGCCTTGTGGCTGTATCAATCCACTTTCTAAATCCATGGTGGCCTTGCCTTCTCCTTACTTGGAAGTCTTCTTCATATGTCTGTCTCAAAACCATCTCTACCTTTCTTTTTATAAGGACAGCTGTTTCAGTGATGACCAATATGGATAACTTCAATAGTGATACACTTGAAAGGGGGTGACGGGGGTATATATCTTCATCTATCATTGTGAGAAGTCAACAAATAATGTCCAAAATTGATAGATCAAGAAACAAATATACCATGTAGTGGTGGGAAAGAAGCTACAAGAACAGTTATTTAAGTTAGCTATGGGGTGAGATTATTGCATTTAACATTAAGCACTTTTCTTTCGTGTTTTAAACATGGGCATATAATACATCAAAGAAATAATGAGGGCCACCTAGTGTCTCCATCAGTTAAGTGTCTGATGATTCTTGATATCAGCTCAGGGCATGATCTGATCAGGTTCATGAGTTTGAACCCTGCATCAGGTTCTGTGCGGATCCTGTTTGGGATTAGCTCTCCCTTCTCTCTGCTCCACCTTCCCCACTCTGTTGAAGAAGAAGAAGAAGAAGAAGAAGAAGAAGAAGAAGAAGAAGAAGAAGAAGAAGAAGAAGAAGAAGAAGAAGAAGAAGAAGAAGAAGAAGGACAAGAACAAGAACAAGAACAAGAAGAACAAGAACAAGAAGAACAAGAAGGGGAAGGGGAAGGGAAAGGAGAAGAAGGGGAAGGGGAAGGAGAAGAAGGGGAAGGGGAAGGGGAAGGAGAAGGGGAAGGAGGGGGGGAGGAGGAGAAGGAGGAGGAGGAGGAGGAGGAGGAGGAGGAGGAGGAGAAAGGGGAGGAGGAGGAGAAAGGGGAGGAGGAGGAGAAAGGGGAGGAGGAGGAGAAGGAGGAGGAGGAGGAGGAGGGGGAGGAAAGGGAGGAGGGGGAGGAGAAAGGGGAGGAGGAGGAGGAGAAAGGGGAGGAGGAGGAGGGGCGAGGAGGAGGAGTCGGGGAGGATGCGGAGGAGGAGGAGAAGGAGAAGAGGAATAAGAAGGAGAAGAAGAGGAAGAAGAAAGAGGAGGAGGAAGAGCAGGAGGATGGGGGGAGGGGAAGAGGAGGAGGAAAGGAGAAGGAGAAGAAGGAGAAGGAGAAATAATGAAAGAACCTATAGCATTTTCTTGCATTCTGTGGTTTAAAAGTGTCTTTGAATGCATCATGGAGTATCTTTTCATGAATAGAGTTAATGTTTTTAAAGTAATTTTATGTTAATTTTATTACTATTTCACCCCGTATCAAACTCTGGGGATAATTTTTCCCTTAGGCAATAGCTATTACTTTAATAAAATACAATGAAATGAATTAATATAAAATAAACAAAAATAAACACATCTTAGTTACAAACACAATTTTTTACATTAGGCCCAATATATATAAAATTTCCATGCCAAATGTTTATATAAATCTAAAAACTTCCTCTCAATGTGACATGCCATGTGACATAACATTAACAAAATTGGTACATGTGGGACAATTTCAAGAATGACAATTTGAGCAATGCCCTAGTTTTATCTTTTTCTTCTTCTTCTTCAAAAAATTTTCTTCATAGTTTTCCTTCCTACATTTCTTCCTTTCTTACTATGTCCCTTCCTTCTTTCTTTCCTTGTTAGTGTTTTTTTTTTCCTATCTTGCTTAATATATCCTACCCATCCCAAAGATTGTCAAGAGCCTATTTTGTAATCATCTGAAATTGTTTTCATTTTACTTACAATACGTAGGCTTTGAATAGTCCTGACTGTTGGATATGGTGGGATATAGGCTTTTAAGGTCATTGCTACTAGTATCCCTTTCAATGTTTCCCTTATGAGTTGTTCTGTGCTGGTTTCTTGCCAGAATGTTCCTTTTCTCCCTATGGCTATGCAGTGCTATATAGCATCCTGTTAAATATTAAAGGCCTATTAATGTAGACTATGTTTCTGGGCTCTGTATTCTCTGTTAGATTTCTATACATCTATCTTTGCATCAGTGTGGCATTTTTGATTACTACAGCACTAAAAGTGATTCTGGAAGCCTATCTTCATATTTTGTTCTTTATTCAAGTATATTTTGGCTTTTGTTCACCCTTTGCATTTGCATGAAATTTTAGTTGACTTTGAAAGTTTTCCCAATATACAAGTTGAGATTTTGATTACAACTCACTTAATTGTAAATTTTGGGGAGGGAGAGAGGGATCATATGTAGTTAACATCTTTATAATTTTAAGCTTTCTATTCTTGAAAATTATTTTTTGCTCTCTTATTTTTTATTTTGGTCGTTAAAAGTCTATTTTGAAGTCTCCTTAATCATGGATGTCTTTCATATCTTTCATAGATTTCTTCCTAGTACCTCATGTTTATTATTGCAGATACTTTAATTTTTTTCTGTTTGTTTTGTTATTTTTTTTTACATGGTATTCAATAGTTTGATAAGATAGGTAGATGAGGTAGACAGGTAGATAAAGAATCCAAAAACCTAGATCAATTCTTTTTCATTTTACTTGTTTATCTTTATATTCTTTTGGATGTTACAATTTGGAAGCTAATAAAATTCATAGACATTTTGTTAAAAAATATTAGTGCAGGTTGTTTTTCAACCTCTTTCAAAATATATAGTCTATAAAGATAAATGCAAGTAATAAGTCCTAGGTGATAGAAAGGTTAGGATCCACCAAACTTGCTATCTGTTCTGGATGAATGCCAGCCATTGTAGAGAATTTAAATTTATAAGCAATATATGTTTTATGTAAGTAAGTATCATAATAACCACACTGAAGGGGTACCTTCTTTCAAGAAGCTCACATTGTAGCAGGTAGGACAGAAGGAGTGTCATGGAAAGATATTCATTTTTTACAAAGTCCTCATCAATTTGAGATGGGTATTGTGCCCATCTATTTACATGTGAAAAGAATAAAGAAAGCTTACATTACTTTATTCTTAAAAGAGTTAGGTAGTTGAAGAGAATGTCTCTTTTCGTTTATGATTGAATATGTAAGGGGAGACTTCATCACTAAGAACAATGTGTCATTTTTTAAAAAAAAATAAAGATCATTTCCCATAAAGACAGTCAAGGGAAAATACAATTGAGTAGAAGTAGGAAAGTAAAAGGCCTCTTTAGTTAATGCATTTCCAGAACTAAGCACAAAGGTGCTTCCTAAACAAAGGGACCTTTATAAATGAGGGTCTCTTTAGAGAGAATCTTTTCAAAGGACCCCTATTAGGGGTTCAACCGTCTCCTTCAAATGTGATTTTAAAGGCTTGAAAATTAATTATACTCTCTACAGAAACTGTATTTAGTTTTATTGCGAAAATTTAGTTAACACTGTTTGGTTCATAGCATCATGATTCTGAGGAGCTTATGGTATTTAGAAGTAAAGACAGGAAATTTGAGTTGTTATATCTTGCCCCACTCTTTTGCTTTGCTGGTGGGAATGTAAACCGGTGCAGCCACTCTGGAAAATGGCGTGGAGAGTCGTCAAAAAGTTAAAAATAGAACTATTCTACAACCCAGCAATTTCACGACTGGGTATATATCCAAGAGATACAGGTGTGCTGTTTCAAAGGGGCACATCCACCCCAGTGATTATAGCAGCACTATCAACAATAGCAAAAGTATGAAAGAGCCCAATGTCCATTGACAGATGAATGGATAAAGAAGATGTGGTATACATATACAATGGAGTATTGCTTGGCAATCAAAAAGAAATCATGCCATTTGTAACAATGTGGATGGAACTATAGGGTATTATCTTAAAAGAAATTAGTCAGTCATAGAAAGACAAATATATGACTTCACTTATATGTGGAATTAAGATATAATCAGATGAATGTAAAGGCAAGAAAGCAAAATTAATATAAAGCAGAGAGGGGGATAAAACATAAGAGACTGTTAAATACAGAGAACAAACTGAGGGTTGCAGGAGGGGTTGTGGGTGGGGGATGGGCTAAATGGGAAAGAGCTACTAAGGAAGACCCTTGTTAGGATGAGCACTGGGTGTTATACAAAGGGGATGAATCATGAGATTTACTTTTGAAATCATTAGTACACTATATGCTAACTTGAACATAAATTTAAAAATATAAAAATGAAAAATAAAAAACAATAAATTAAAAAATACACCTAGGGAAACCAACTGGTACGCACTAGTTAACATTTGAGGAACTATTTTAAGGTACTAGGATGCCTTACAAGGATTATAGGATCATATTCATTTCTGAACAGTGGATAGAAAAAATCTGTAAGTTATCAATACAACTTAATTCCTGGTACTTTGTTTTATATCAGTAATAGAGATATGACAAATAATGCCTACTATTATAATCAAATAAATTATAGAATGATTGGCTAGAATGGCTAATTACAAGATTAGACTTGTTGTAAGGTATAGAAATTTTCAATTCTGATTATTCCCCAGATAAATAGTTTTCTTTTTCCACTTGATTGGGAGCTCTTTGAAGGCAGGGGTAATGTTCTTCATTGGGAATCATTAATGGTTATCAAAGTTCTAAGATACAGTATATGTCAATGAACTGTTGCTGGATTACTTTAAAAATATTTGTGGATTATGCTTTCATTATAATATATTCTAATTGTATTCATTTTTCTGTAGTGTTAAGTGAATTAATACAATTAGTGTTGCAGTTCCTCATGAAAAGAGGTGTCCTTGGGTCCTACTCAATATGTACCATAGCAAAATTTGATATGAAAGTGTAAGTGATCCAAATGTCTCAGTTACACAATATGGCATGTGATGTTTTAAATGATTCATAAAACAAAAAACATATTCTAATATTTTGATTTTTCTGTGAAGTCTTTAAGGACAGTGATAGGGTAAAATATAGTTTGTGTTTAATGAGAAATATTAGAAATTGTTTCTTAAGTATACAGTGAATATGAAAATAATATGTTAGGTGCATACATTTCTATCCTTCTCAGTTGAATACTGTGTTGACGGTGTGATTAGATGCATATATAAGCAAGTTTGAAAAAATCCTTGTGTGATAGCATTTTCAACTGCAAACAGGTATTTCATACTTCTACAGATCAGTGAATACTCATAAACAGCAAAACATAGATTTTTGTCCTTGACAGACTCATGGTAGAGTAAAGCACCAAAGTTAGTGTATTTATTTGTTTGTTTGTTTCCCTAATGTATCAGTTAGGTTTGCTTATATAGCAAACCATCTCAGAACTCAATGGTTTAAAACAATTGCTTATTTAATTCATGATTTGTTAGATCAGCTGGGTGTTACTGGTTTGGGCCAGCTGGACTGGTCTCACTGATGCACATGTGATCCGGTGTTATATTGGTGGGAGTGGCCACTTACGATGGCATTGACTGGAAAGACAGGGACTCCTTTTTAGGTTGTTTTATCCTTGAGCAGGATAGCTTAGAGTTGTTCACATAAAGGGCCCTTGGAGATCACAGGGTTACAAGAGTTGAGAGTCCAAGAATAAGGTTTGTTCCTTGAGCCCTAGATGGGAACTCACAGTGCAGCTTCTGCAGCTTTTGATCTATTGGACAAAATCCATCACGAAACCAGCTGAGATTCAGAAAGTAGAGAAATATGCTTCTCTCTTTGATGAGAGGAGAGGGACTGTCACCAATTTTGCAATCTACCACAGCTAATATTACAGTTCTTACAACACACCCCTCAAGAAGTTAATGTCCTTTAGTGATAGTCATTAAACAATACACAACAATAACAATAAAGGACTCCCTGTGCCAGGCACTGTGCTAAGTGCTTTCCATGGATTCACTCAATCAATTATCACAATAATAATACAAGATGGATGCTACCTTTTCTTACTTCATAAATAAATAAACTTTGTCACAGAGGAGTTAACTATTTTACAAGATGTAAAATTCCTCCAAAACTAGATTTCTCTGGCCAAATAAATTTGGGAAATGCAGGGTTAAATAATGAAGAGAGATTATCTATCACTCCATCCATCCATCCATCCATCCATCCATCCATCCATCCATCCATCCTGTAAGACTTCTCAAAGTTTCGAATGTAATATTTTGTATTGTGGATCTCATGATGGGGGTTATAAGCCACATATCTAAACACGGATCTTAGGAACCCTTCATTTTATGGAATGTCTACTAACACTTTACAAGATGGTGGCATTCTGTGGAATCCAGTTTGGAAAATTATGTAATATCATACTTAGGTTTCAAACTGGGAGCCAAATAACTCTGACATTATAGCCAAAGCAGCTCTGTTACTGAGAACAAAAAGGTGTATGCAAAATATCTTCTTTTTGCCCCTCGTTCTTCTTGCTGGCGTAAAAAACTTAGACCTTATAAAACATATAAAAATTAACCCAGTTATATCTTTAAATAGCCTCAAGGTTTTTATCCAAATTATATGTTTTAGTGTTCCATTCTTCCCTTTCCTCTGCCTCCTTCCTTTAAACCACCCCCTCTTCTTTTGTATCAACATCACCCTGAGCAGTAACAGTGTTAACTGTGCTGACAGTTGGCAAATAGTACTAGAGGATGGCAGTGAGATACTGAGGGAAAATTATATGCTTCTGAATCATTTGCTTCAAGATAGTCAAATTAGAAAGACCTAACCCTCTCACTCTTCACCCCCTACCTCCACAACCATACAGATGAGACAGTAGTTTGGAGAAAGTTACCTCTAACACTTTTCCAGAGTAACAGCCATGAGGAGGGAAATTCTGGAATCAAGATTAGGGTATATATGAGAATTTACATATTCAGGTAGAGGAGTAAGATCTTAGCATGCAAATCTAATTTAACACACACACACACACACACACACACGCGCGCGCGCACACACACACATACACAGTGTATCTGTGTGTGTTTGTTTCTCTTAAAGACCCAGTATACTTATTCAACTTATGCACTCATTGGGAGTCTATAAAAGAATAAGCAATGACATACGTTTAAGTAAGTAAGTGTCAACGTTTCACTTAATCCTCAAAATAACCCAATAATATAGGTACTTTATCCTCAATTTTGTAGATGAAAACTATGAGATTAGAAAGATAATATAAATTAATCATAGTCACACGGGGAGCAGGAGGGAGATGGAATTTGAAGCAAAGTCTATTTAAGTAAAGAATCTGGATTTAAAGAGTGTGTAGAATAATAAAGATTTATACAGTGTGTTTATCATGCAGTGCTGAACTCCCTAAGTATATACAATGTATGGAGTCACCAAAGTCCAGGTTGGCATGGGCTGAACTGTGGCCCTTGGTGATCCTCCCTGTTTTCAAACATGTTTGCACATTCTGCTTTCCTGGGCTTGGATCCTTTTGGCAATATGGATGACATACAAGTACATGGAGGAGGTTGATGGCTGAGAGGAATGGAAGGGGTCCTTGAGTATGAACTCATCCTGACCCAACCATTCGGAGATTTAACACACACACACACACACACACACACACACACACACACACACAAACACACACACACTTATAAGACTGGACACATGACCAGAAGAACTCCTAAACAACTTGGACAGCTGGGACATCTGCTTTGAGAGAACCCCAGTTAAGCCAAACCCTAAGAGAAAAAGCTTGAACCTCTTAATTCAGAGTAAAATGTGCATTTCTCTGTACTTCAGCCTGGAGGTGAAGTGGCACTGGAAATTCAGTGGAATGTGAATAAAACTTGAGCAGCAGCAGCCACAGCTAGAGGTCTGTGGGCAGCTCAGGCAGGTTCTGAGACTCCCAGAAATAATTGGGAAGTGACCCAATGCATAGGCAAAGCACCTGGACCCCTTGTAAGGAGTGGGAGCTACTCACATATGAGCAACCACAATTTTGCCCATGGGCTGGATAGGTCACGTTGTTGTGAAGCACTGATACATACATATATGTAGCTGTACCACCTCCCTCTTACATTACCACTAAACCTAACACTATTACTATTTTTAACTTTTTATCTATCCTATTTGAGTTCAGAAACCTATATCTACACCTCTCGCTGTTCCTATTTAACATATTGTTGGGATTTAGTGCATTGTCACTAAATGAATAGGATAGATCTATTTGTATTTATATATATTTATGCACTCAGTTCGCAAGAGATGTATTTGAGGCTAATTTCTAAGAAGTCACGTATAAAATTAGAATTTAAAGACAGTTAATAGTTTCTTCACTTCCACAGACTCAGGTAATCACTTAAAAGCTCAAAGATAGAAAATTCTGTTTCTCAAGATGGCAGTAATATGATCAGAGTTACAATCAGTATAATCTTGGGTTGGAGAGCCTGGGTTGCTCAGTTGGTTGATCGTCTGAATCTTGAGTTCAACTCTGGTCATGGTTTCATGATTCATGAGCTCAAGTACACATCAGGCTGTGTGTTGACACTGAAGAACCTGCTTGTGATAGCTTTCTCCCTCTCTATCTCTTTCTCAAAGTAAAATAAATAAACTTAAAAAAATCAGTATAATCTAGGGCCAACACGTTTACCACTCCACATAAATCAACAGCTTGTCTTAGAAACATGAGAGAAAATATTCCTTTTTGTTTGTAAAGAGAAGACCCTGATGAGCTAATGAAGTGCTGGGTTTGTTTCTCAAAGAACCAGAGTTAATTCGTTAAGACTGATGTCCTTCCCAAACAACATAATTCCATTGCATTCTCCTAAATTTTTCCCTGTTTCCAAAATGTTTATCATTCACACACGGTTTCAGACCTTTGTACTATTTACCAGAATCTCTGGCCGTCTTTTTAAGGGTTGGAGAAATGAGTAAAAAGACATTTTGATCATTTATAGTTATTTACACATTTCTACAAGAAAACAATTTTGCTTATTTTTTATTTTTTTTAAATAAACAAATGATTGTAAAGTCTTAGATTGTAGATTAGAAGAACACCTGTGTGTTGCCAACTCAAAGGTTGATAAGTGCTATTATAATGTTTCACTGGAAGGTGATCGTGGTACTTCAAAAAGTACAGAAAAGGAACCACCGTGACTGCCCCAAAACAGCCCGAGTGCTCAGGAATCATATCTACAAAACAATACACATTGGAAGATAGGCACTAAACTTTTATTAAACCATGAATAGTGATAACACTGAAATCATTTATAGTTGAATGTATTTTAAAGCTAATTAAAGCAGGGGTCAAACCTACTTATGTTTCCACATTATAGGAGAGATTAAAGCTGTAGGTGAGACCACAAAGAACATGTAGATGCCTCTTACTCTTCCATTTTCCCATATAAATGACTAAGAACTCAAATACATGTTTTCCAAACCAAGGTTTCCATAGGGGTAAAAGAGAGGAGAGAATTTCAAGGTTTAAGCTTAGGATGGGAGTTAACACAGCTCCTGAACTCCTCAATAACTCAGCCATTCCTAGCTGGTGTTTTCTTTCATGATTTTGAAGGGCCCTGCTGAAGACAGCCCCACAAAATGCCATAACCTCAGGTGTCATAATTCATATCTGAGACTATGTGAATGACATATAGGCACACCTTGCATCATCCCACATGGCAACTTTGGTTCCAGAGAAGAGGTGAGCAGTTGTCACCCCAAACACTTCCAAAATGTAATTACTTAACAGTATTGGTCATCACATTTATTCACCTCCGATCAAGTGTTATTCATATCTCACCACAGCATGTTGAATACTTTGTATTCTTTATCTCGCTCACTGCCTACAACTTTGGAAATTGGTAATATCATTTCTGTTTAACATGAAGAAACTGAAGTTGAGAGAGTTGTGTAACTTGACCAAAGTCATACCATGTGTAAATGATAGACGGGGCCTTGACTTAATCCTAGGCCATTCATGTCCATATCTGTGCTCTTTTTCATTGAATGAAACTCTCTCCCCATTTACAAAATATTTTTGTAGAAATTAACTCATCTAATCATTATGAAAACTAAGCTGCACCAAGAAGGATTAGAGACTTAGAGAAAATAAAGATGAGAATCAGAGAGGTTTGATTACTTCACTCAAGGTCACATAGCACTAATTTTTTTTTTTGAGCTCAAATCTGAAATTTTTTAACTTTTCTTTTTTAGTTGCCATATTTCTTATGACAATAGATGCAATACACAAATGTTATATTTTTTCAGCGTAGGATTTTCCCAATCTAGCGCTTGCTGCTAAACCACTGTGTAACTTTAAACAAATTACTTAACCTCTCTGAGTCTGCATTCTTTTTATTTCTAAAGTAAGTGTAACAATATAGGCATGATAACATTAAAACATCAGCAAACAGTTCTAGCCAAGTACCTGACATATTGTAGGCATTCAGTGTGTGAACTCTTCCTTTCCTTTATGCACTCCTTTCAACTCAAATGAGATAGTTTCAGGACAAATAAAAATGCAACTCCTAACCAAGTAAAAGTTGTATTAATAGCTGGTATCAAAATTTATCTTAGGAATGGAACTTTGTGAAAATATTTTTAATAAACATTTGTGCAAAGTGTGACTCTGAGGCATAAATATCAGCAGGAAGCTTAGCTATAACACATTTTGATTTTTCTGGATAAGAAAATTATAAGAATTTATGTTTTTGTGCCCAAAATTGGAGGAGAGAGGAGAAAGAGAAAGAAAGTGGGGAAGAGAGGGAAGACTACAGAACTGCAGACTATTGTTTTATGTCCCATATGAATTAATAACAAGGAAGAGCAGAAAAGCATGGTTGGAAATAAAAGAAACCCTAACAATGTTAGTCATCTTGGCATTCGCAGAAATCTTGTACCTTTGATGATCCAACACAATTTTGGGGTGATCTCAATAGACAGGTAGTCTCAGGGGGCATGCAGGCTACACGTTTAGTTGAAAGTCCACTCAAAGTCACTGGACTAGAGGACACCTGGGTGGTTCAAGCCATTGAGCATCTGACTTTGATTTCACAGCTCAGGTATAATCTCACAGTTTGTGATATTGGGCTCTGTGTAAGCTCTGCATTGATAGGTGGAGTCTGTTTAGGATTCTCTCTCTCTCCCTCTCTCTCTCTACCCTTCCTCTGCTGTCTCTCAAAAATAAATAAACTTTAAAAAAGTCAGTGATCAAAAGGTGGT
Source organism: Panthera leo (assembly GCF_018350215.1). Lineage (NCBI taxonomy): Eukaryota > Metazoa > Chordata > Mammalia > Carnivora > Felidae > Panthera > Panthera leo. Next base: position 458,101 of record NW_024962234.1, read on the forward strand.
TTTCAATTTCAGCATTGTTTAGGTACATTTAGAAGGGGTAAACTGAAGAAATTAAGATGTGGGTTAATAATCAGTTTTAGGCATATTTGCAACATACCCTTAAAATGTTGACTTTGATATAGAAGGAAGTAATGAAGAATTCATTTCTGAATATCCTTTGTTCTTTAATAGATTTTAGTTTTTAAAAGCTGCTTTAAATTTACTGTGCAGTAGAGCAGAGAGTTTCCCTTAAACCTCCATCCTTACTCCCTGACCCTACTCCTTCCAAACTCCTTTACTCTCTGTATACTCTATCAGAGGAATGGTACATTTGTAGTGTACAACCTGTATTGACACATCATCACTCTTGGTGACTCTCCTTTATTTTTAAAACTGCAAACTTCATTCACATCACTTGGTCCACTGAGACACTTGCTTTGTAGCATGGTGAGATGATTCAGCATAGATCTAAACTACATGGCTAGGTTGTTGATGACCAAATATAAAATGTAGCTAGCTCACAGACACGTTACCTGACTTGGCTATAATATTAATCCATTCATTTGTATTATACATTCTGTCAAAGAGAAATACACACACACACACACACAGACACAGACACAGAACACACACACACACACACACACACACACACACACCCACACACACACACTTAGAAATGTTCGTTTATTCAAGCAGGAGACTTTTATGATGTTTCCCACTAAAGAATGGAGAATCCCTTTGATGAGGAAGCATGGGGAAATCTGAGAACAAGGTACAGGCTAACAGCACCGCTCCCCTCCTCCTCAGGGTGGAGTATGTTTGATGTTCCTCAGGTGCTCCTGGCTACCTAAGAACAAAGGAAAGGGGTTAAAGTGCTTGTCGTGGGGTGTGGAAAACTATGGCAAATGAAAAAATTAAATTCCCATTACTGCCTACAACACCCATTGAACAAGTCCTTGAAATAGGCAGAGTAACCTCCCTCT